>NW_022196895.1:23812618-23825087 GCF_008632895.1 Mastomys coucha | reverse complement strand
AGCATGCCTCTCAGAGCCTACCCTGTCCTGCAGTTCTGAAACCTACCAGTTGTTGTAAGGTTCTCCTGGCGTCCCAGGTTTTCAGCACCAGCTGTAGCCCGTGCAGTCATCTTGCCAGCAAGAAGACACACGGACACTAGGTTCCTTCTGCAGCAACGTTTATTGTCTCCATCCATAGGTAAAAAAGGGTCGAGCCAATAATCCACACTGCTTATATACACCACAGTGTGGTGTGTCTGCCCACAGCGCGGCGTGTCTGCCCATGATTGGCTGTTCGCTCATTACCCTACCTAACGCACCAGAATGGGCCATGACTTTTCACTCTAAGCACATGCACAAACAGTTCTCTATGCACATGTGCAAACAGTTGTTTACTAGGAGTTGACAGTGGAAGTAGGCGCCATCTTGCCATGGCGAATGTCTCTCCAGCTTCACTGCTCCCCACAATTGTCTGTGTTTAACAGAGGCAGGCAGATATCTGAATTGTTTTGCAGTGTTAAAAGAAAATGTCTGCTTGCTGTTTCCTAACTATTAAGGGACTCAAGTCATAGGATGCTGATTCAGAGGATAATCAATAGCTAACCTGGAAAAATAACTGAATTGATACATTAAAAAGAAAAAAAGAAAAAAAGAAAAAAACCTGGGCATTTGGTATCCATAAAATGAGCTAGCAGAAGGTGATGCCAGTTCTTCTTTAGAATTTTTTTTTTCTCTAGAAAAAGCTGAACTGTCTAGAGATCTCTGGAGAGTGAAAACAGCTCTTCAAGAGATTGTTCTCTAACAGGATTTCTGACTTTGGTCAGAAAAATCCATGAAGGCTGTCTGAAAAGGGAATGCAACTCTTTTATTTTTTTCATATTTTTATTAGATTTTTTTTAATTTACATTATAATTTTTATCCCCTCAGAAAACTCCCCTATACCATACCCCTCTCTTTGCTCACTAACCCACCAGCTTCCACTTCTCTGTCCTGACATTCCCCTATACTGGGGCATAAAGCCTTCTTGAGATCAAGGGCTTCTCTCTCTCTTTTTTTTCTTTTTTTTATGTCCCACAAGGCCATCCTGTGCTACATATGCTGCTGGAGCAGTGGGTTCTACCATGTGTACTCTGTGGTTGTTGGTTTAGAGCATGGGAGATCTGGTGCTACTGGTTGGTTCATATTGTTGGTCCTTCTATGGGTCTGAAAACCCCTTCAGCTTCTTGAGTGTTTTCTCTAGCTCCTTCATTGGGAGCTTTGTGCTCACTGTGAGCACCCACTTCTGTATTAGTCAGGCACTGGCAGAGCCTCTCAGGAGACAGTTATATCAGGCTCCTGTCAGTAAGCACTTGCTAGCATCCACAATATTGTCTGGGTTGATAGCTGTATATGGGATAGATCCCTAGGTTGGAAAGTCACTGGATGGCCTTTCCTTCAGTTTCTGCCCATGCTTCACTACGTTCATAGGAGTCTTATTTATAATAGCCAGAAGCTGGAAAGAACCCAGATGTCCTTCAACAGAGGAATGGATACAGAAAATGTGGTACATTTACATAATGGAGTACTGCTCAGCTATTAAAAAAGATGAATTCATGAAGTTGTTAGGCAAATGGATGGAACTAGAAAATATCATCCTGAGTGAGGTAACCCAATCACAAAAGAACACACATGGTATGCACTCACTGATAAGTGGATATTAGCCCAGAAGTTCAGAATACCCAAGATACAATTCACAGACTACATGAAGCTCAAGAAGAAGGAAGACCACAGTGTGAATACTTCAGTCCTTCTTAGAAGGGGGAACAAAATACCCATGCTAGGAACTTTTCTTTCTTTTATATTTATTTTTTATTAGATATTTTCTTTATTTTCATGTCATATGATGTCTCCTTTCCCAGTTTCCCCTCTGAAAAAAAAAAGAAAACAAAACAAAAACAAAAACCCTATTCCCTATTACCTCCCCCTGCTCACCAACCCACCCTCTCCCGCAACTTGGCCTTGGCATTTCCCTACATGGGGCATAGAACTTCATAGGGACAAGGGCCTCTCCTCCCATTGATGACCAGCTAAGCCACCCTCTGCTATACATATGCTGCTAGAGCCATTAGTCCCACCAAGTGTACTCTTTAGTTGGTGGTTTAGTCCTGAGGGTATAGTTAGTTCATATTGTTGCTCGTCCTAAGGGGCTGCAAACTCTTCAGCTCTTTGGGTTCTTTCTCTAGCTCCTTCATTGAGGAACCTTGTACTTAGTCCAATGGATGACTGTGAGCCTCCCCTTCTGTATTAGTCAGGTACTGTCAGAGCCTCTCAGGAGATACCTATATCAGGCTCCTGTCATCCTGCACTTGCTGGCATCCACAATAGTGTTTGGATTTGATGATTGAATAAGGGAAGGATTCCCAGGTGAATCAGTCTCTGGATTGTCCTTCCTTCAGTCTCTGCTCCATAGTTTGTCTCAGCAATGCCTTCCATAGGTATTTTGTTCCCCCCTTTTAAGAAGGAATGAAGTATCCACACTTTGGTCTCCTTCTTCTTGAGTTTCTTGTGGTTTGTGGTTTGGTTCCTTCAGAAATTTTACATAGTACTACCAGAGGACCCAGCTATACCACTCCTGGGCATATACCCAGAAGATGCTCCAACATGTAATAAGGACACATGCTCCACTACGTTCACAGCAGCCTTATTTATAATAGGCAGAAACTGGGAACAACACAGATGTCCCTCAACAGAGGAATGGATACAGAAAATGTGGTACATTTACACAATGGAGTACTACTTAGCTATTAAAAACAATGAATTTATGAAATTCTTAGGGAGGTGGACGGATCTGGAGAATATCATCCTGAGTGAGGTAACCCAATCACAAAAGGAACTTTTTTTTTTTTTTAATGGGAGTTATTTTCCACAGCCATAAGGCCTATCATGAAGATCTCAGCTTTTACCATTTTGCTGAGACATTTGCCACACCTTAGCCTCCTGGACTCCTGCTGCTTGTGGTTATTATTGAATCATTAATGGTAACTGGGATCACATTCCTGGAAGGTGAAAAGTAAAATATGTACATTGTTACACAAACAAGCTGTATACCCAAGGGAACTATCAACACTTCTGTAGGCACATGCCTGCTACCCTGTCTCAGGAGCAGGAACCATGTCACTCTGTCCCTATCAAGGCCATTCTGGACTTGGCATACATGTTTATTTTTCCAGAGTGCATGGCTAGTATCACTTTCCAAATTATTCAGCATCTGAAGATTCAAGCTATATCAGATTTTGGTAAAGAGTCTTTTTTGAAATTGTATACATGTCAATTTATGCACTTCTTAGAGCATGAAATGCAGTGCTTTCTTGAGGAAGCAGGGAAGAATTTTGAGTAAGCCTGTTCTAACATTCAAATATACTCTTGATCTAAGTAACTCTAGAATACTGAATTAGCTCGTTGGTACCTTCATACCACCTCATTTTTTAACCATTATACTTGGGATTATATAAACCTTAAAAGGTCATCTTGAGTATTTCATAAGAAAATATTGATCAAGGACAATGCTGGCTAGTGGCTAAATAAGAAGCATTAGTACTATTGTTATTTTGTTATTATTAGCTAGGTTTCACTGAAGCATTTTGTGGGCCTGTTTCTGCATAAAAAGATAGGAGCTAGTATAGGCATATTCACAGCCATCCTCTCACTTACTAGCATAGAGCTCCAGGTACAGGAAACTAGACAGTACTGTAAAAAATAATTCACTTTTGAGAAATAAATATCATTTGGGGGAAATCTGGGGCTCTGGCCCCTTTGGTCAGTTGAGTTTTGATAACATTACCATCGTGATCCCTAGAAGCTTTACCTGAGTAAGCTTAGCCTCAGAATCCAATTAGCCCTCCCCCACGCCATCACACCAGCCAGCATGGAAATGGGCCATTTTATTATAAACTAATTACTATTCACTTTTTATCAGCCAACAAATCGATTTGTGTAGCACCTTTTAAAATTCAGAAACTGCGGGATGAATTTGTTGAAACAAAGGAGGTCATTAGGAAGTCCTATCACCCATCCTCAGCTCTCTCTTGGGTTTTAATTATTCCAGCCAAAAGGAGATAGTGAAAGAAGGCAGGTCACTGGAGTCTAGGCAGTTTGAGTCCTCTGTGCTTCCTAAACCTCTGTCAGCCACATGGCCTTCCTTCTAAGGCAGCAGTGATAGCAGGAGAGCAGGAAACACCATTTTCCTCTAGTCATCCTCAATTACCCATAGGTATACTGTTGTGATCATAAAAAGAGAAAGAGCTATAAGAATATGTTCTGGTGAGGTGTGGGGGAAGGGGGCCCTCGGGGGCTCATGCAGAAGCATCCCCTTCCCCGAGGGACCAGACATGCCAGTATAGTATAGAGTAGAGTTTATTTAGTGCAAGGGGAGTGGAGTTAAGAGGGTAGCAGAGGCAGAGAAAGGCAGAGAGGAGAGAGGAGAGAAGTAGGAGCCGGCCATGACCACGTGGAGAGATGGAGAAGGGAATAAGGAGAGATGGGGAGCAAGAGGCCAAGAGGCAAGGGAGAGAATCAGGAGTAAGAGAGAGGAGGGGGCAAGCAGACCCTTTTATAGGGCCAGGCCTACCCGGCCGTTGCCAGGTAACCATGGGGAGGAGCATACCTGGCTGCTGCCAGGTATCTGTGGAGGGTGGAGTTTATACAAATTGCTAATATATACCTTCCTCCATGCAGCTTCCAGAGTTGGTAAATCCTTGGGTATAGATGCACTGTACTAGACCCAGCTGAAATGTGTTCACAATAACTGCTAAGGACAGTAACTTGTGTTTATAACTGTTTGATACCTCAGAAACAGAGGCCAGTTCCACCAGTATACAGGGATAGGACACTCTAACTATAAAGAAACCCATACATGTTAACATGATACCTTCCAGTTAGGCCATATAACTTATCATCACTCCTGCTCATTCCCTCCCTCCATTTGTGCTAGACTATTACACTTTACAATTTTTATTGTTTGTCTCTCACTTAATTTCAGTAATTTAGATTCGGAATTATAGTACCAACACATTTTTGTTTCACTTACATTTTTCATTATTTTCCTGTTAAAATATATAGTGATAACTCTCTCTTACTTGATGAACAATACTAGATACTTTGTATTTTTTTTTTAAATCTAACAATACATTAGGTTTGAGACTTTATATTTCTCCCAATGTATAATGAACAGAAATGAATTTCTCAGTATTGAATTTATTAGTTTCCTCAAGTGCTTAAAATTATTATTCTCAAATTACAGGCATTATGACCAAGTTAGCCCATTCATGAGTCTTAAACAATCAAAACACCTGGGATATTCATGGTGTCCTTATAAATCTTGACCTGCCATGCATATTTTAGTTGAAAGTAAGTGCAATCGGGCACCTTCATCTCTGCAATGATTGGTCCCTTCACAAAATTCTGTGGGATATTTTTTTTTTGAGAGGATTGCTACCATAAAGTGGTCTTAGCATATATGAGAATCATGGGATAGATTGATTGTGACAACCCTAACAATCTTGAGTGACTCAGACACCGTCTACTTAATTTTACATCTCATCCAATTTGGGGATGAAATGTAATTTGGTACTTTTGAAGTTTGGAATTAATGGAAGAGGAATCTGAGTGTGCCTAGAAGTCAGGATGCTCATGCAAAGCCTCCGGGATTGTGTGGGTTTCCTGTGAATCAGAGAGAAGTTCAAGTTTCCAAACACTTTCTACCTTTCTGTCCAGTGCCTCATGCCTTACCCTATAAATCGTCATGTGTGCTACTCTTTGCTTAATCTGATAAAATGTCAAGGGACTCGCTTCATAAGGAAGAAAGGTGCATTTTAGCTCACTGAGTCATATTTGATCTCTTCCTTCCTGGCTCCACTGTTGATGGACTCATGGAGGCCAAAATTGAGCAAGAAAATGGGGATGCTATCACACTCAGTTTGCTTAAGTCTGCAGGCTCCACTACCTTCCTACAATACCCAGGATGGAACCAAGCCTGTTGCTCATGGGATATGGTCCCAAACCAAAGGACAGAACATTTTTCATTAGTGGAAAACTAACCCCTGGTACAACTAAATTAACTAACCATCTTTTACTGTCTGAGTTTTGTGGTAGACTGATACGTTTTTTTGTCTCCCTGAAGTTTTGTACTCATGCTTTCTATATGCTAAATCCATTGTTTTTGTTTGGTTGGTGTTTGTTTTCTCTTTCTCTTTCTTCATTTTGCTTGTTTCTAAAAGTCCAGTGAGAAAACAAGAAACAGGAAGAGAATATAGCAAAGCGTAAGACTTAAACACAGAGGGAGGGAGAACTTGTTTTTCACTTGTGACCAGTGAAATGGAGCATGATAAGTGTAAGGCAGAAACCCTGAAGGGTTCCTTCATAAACTGCTGGGTTAGATTTGAAAACAAAAACCAGTGTTTGTCCATCATGTGGCATTAACTGTGTGTTCTTTTTCTCTGAGGTCCTTCTGGCTCATTGGTCTTAGGGAAGAAATTTCTTTAAACTTATGCAAGGGCTTCAAGAATCATACATTCACTCCAGCATCATGTGTATTATTCATGCATACTTCACTGCTCATACATAACATATAACTTAAGAATGTTATATTAGCCATAGTATTATTAACTCAATATCTATATTGTGCTAAATTCTGTGCTATCTACATTACGTTGGCCATTTAAAATTTTATGAAAACTATTTTAAAATGGAAATACTTTCAAGTCCATGTTACTTATACTAAAAATTTATAATGTTGACTGTCCTAGTTACAGTTTTCTTTAAATCAACTTTCTAAAAGCAAAGTAATGTGGTAAAAAAAAAAAACCTTAATTGAGAAAATACCTCTATCAAATGGCCTTTTGTCAAGTCTATAGAGTGTTTTTCTTGAATGATGTCACAGAGGGATATCTCACTGTGGCCACTGACATTACTAGTTCTGAGTTGTATAAGAAAGCAGGCTGAGCAATTCATGAGGAAAAAGTCATTAATCAGTATACCCCCTAACCTCTTCTTCAACTCTTGCCTCCAGGTTCTTGCCTTGAATTCTTGTTCCCATTACACTCAATGATGGGCCAGTACCTGGGAGTATCAAATGAAAAAAAAAAAAAGAACCCTTTCCTCTCCAAGTTATTTTTTATCATAGTGTTTATCACAGCAAAAGAAACTTAACTAGGAAGCCAAGTAATGCACATTTAAGTTTGATAAGTTGCATTTGTCTCTAGGTTTGTTTTGAACACTTTTTTTTTTTTTTTTTGCCATCACAGCACCTCACAGGACTAGCTGCCTGCATCACAATGAGAGTAAGAAAGAAAGGCTGTATATTTTCTGTGTGTAGGGAGGTAAAGATTATTGGAGATGAGTTGGATGAGGGGAAATATGATCAAAGATATTGTATGAAAACATATTTTCAATTAAGATAGGAACCCTAATTTACATTTGCTTTAAGTCCCTTTGGTGCCCATTGCATAGTGAATTACTAGATTTTCACTGTCACCTCTACCAACCGATGGCAGGATATCTTACTTCATGAGTTATATATATATATATATATATATATATATATATATATATATATATGAAAGAATGTAATATCACTCAATGCATATAAGGATATATAAGTGTTTTAAAAAGTGAAAAGTATCACCATTGCCTTTATAAATGGTCATATACATATGTTCATACATACATATGCACATTAATATATATGTACATAGTTATATACACACTCATATGCACACTCAAATATACACATATATTTGTTCAGGCATCAAAGCTGCCCTGGATGAGGGTTGTCAGAAGCTTGAAAAAAACTAGAATTTTCTTACCCCTAAAAACACTTTCCAAGTTTCTATGAGATGACACCAACTTCTCATCATCAGTGTTTTCTCCCAAAATCTGTTTTCAAATGTAATAAATACTTAACACTTCAAGCTTTAAATCATATGAGTCTATGTCCAGAAAACAGGCTTATTAAACATTTGGACAAGTTCTTTAAAGCACAGACTTGTCAGGTTATTATTTTTAGTTTTTAAAACATCTTCACTAGACCTAGATGAAAAGAGAAGAATTGACCTCAGAGACACACATACTCTCTCCTCTGACCACACTGGCTAAAAGGAAGACCATTTTATCAGAAGTTTCATAATAATAGGAGCAGTAGAAAGAATATTTAGGTGGGTTTGTTTAATGTTTTAAGTTTCTTTATCTGTGGAGGCTATATTAGCACCTTACATAATTCTGTGGTTACCTGAAAGGTATGACATTTCTTGCTCTCTGATTTCATCTAGGAATTAAAGCAAGATATTTGGGGTTCATTCATGCTGAAACCCTAGACATATCTTCTTCATGTCAATTAGCTTCCATGTTTATTTAAGTAAACAGAGATCCTCTAAGGAATGTATTCCCTATCAAATACCCATTGTGTATTGCTCCCAGCCTCCTGGTTTTGGATTAATCTCATTTGATCCATTCCTACCTTCTTTACCCTCTCTCTTCAATGTCCCCCTCCCCTCCAGGCCTCTCTATTAAAAGTTGTTAATATTTTAACATTTGTTCCAGTTTTAAGGACACAGAGCATGTATTTGGCCTACAATTCCAGATTAGAGTCCATCACCTTGAGGAAGTCAAGGCAAGAATTTAAGTAGCTAATCACATCATGGCCATAGACAAAGTAAAGAGAATAAATGTAATTTTGCTTCTTTGTTATCCTCAGGTTGATTTCTCTACTCTTATACAATCTAGGAGTAATTGACAAAGGGATGTTACTGCTCTCAGTGGGCCCTCCATTGTCATACCCACAGAAAAGAAAAGTTCTACAAACAAGCATTGAAACTCTGTTCCCAGGTGATTCCAGGTTGTGCCAAGTTGACAATAAAAGGCACCAATCACAGTTTCATTATCCAACACCCTTTCAAATTGAAGCTTGTCTCTTTGTCATAAAAGTATTATACTTTGAAATTATATCTTAATATAGTCAACTAAAATAAGAGAGTTACTTTTCCCACCTTACTTTGCAAAACTATGAACCCTAGCATAAGTACCAACTCTGGTTACTATTCTTGGCATGGGCAAGCCCAAGCTTTGGTTTATGTAAAGAGATCATTGTTCACTTCTGGAACTTTCAGAATCTGTTCCAGTTCCTTACACATAAGATAGTCGCACTATCTGTGGGCAAGAGACACTCTGGCTGAGAACTTTATGATAAGATAGCATTAACTGAATAAATTCAGTTTGAGAGAAGGCTGCAGACCCATTAATTATTAGTTTCCTCCTTCCACCAAACACAGTCTCAAAAAAAAAAAACCAAAAAAACAAAATACCGAGGCATCAGTCCAGGTGCATATTTCACATTCAGGAGCTATTTATTTCTAAGCAGTTGGAATACAGCTCAATTCCACAGTGGAGAAGCAAATTTCTTCTTGAGACTTCCTTTCCTGTCTATTTGGTTGTTTACATTTTTAGCTTTCAGAAGAAAAAAAAAACTGTCAGAATAAAACAAAAGGGGAACACATTTGTCTCTAAAACACACGCATTTGTTACTTTGTCTTACTTATTCAGAACAGGTTAGCTGCCAGTGTTCAGTAACCTGCTTCATCTTCATACAGAGCTTCAGCATTTCATTTTTTCCTTGACATCCACACTGAACTCAGAAGAATCCCTTATTTATTTTAATGTGATTTTAAACACTGCTGTGCTCAGGATCTAAATCTGTATCAATCAAAGCATCAGAGTGAAAGGCTTAGTTCAGAAGCAAGTACAAACATATGCATAATATCTACTTATCTATCTATCTATCTATCTATCTATCTATCTACCTACTTGCCTAACTATCCATTCATGGATTTATCACCTCCAGATGCATATATACATGAATTCATGTGTATATGTATACATGTATGTCTAAACACACTTCCATGCATATACATGCTTATACCCACATAAACATACACCCACCTAAACAAATTGGCAAATATACATAAATATATACATATATATATCCACATACTTGAATACATACATATATTTCCACATGCATACATATGGAAGTGTGCATAAATACATATACATACATGTATATGCATATCCACATGAGCAAGAGTGTATACATATATCTATATGAATGCATGTACACATGAAATATGCATATTTTTACTTTTCAGCATATATATCTCCAAAAAGGCAAAAACATGCATATATGAACAAGTATATATGCATATATATTCACATATACTTAGACATATATATCCAGATGCACACATAGAAATGTATACATGCAGATACATACTCAAATTTATAGGAATACAAATTTGTGAAGTGTAAAATTTCACGACCTGTTGTGTTAAATAACTAAGTGTTACTGTGAGAAAATGCAAGATAAATGTGAACTGAAAAGTAGAATGTTTTATTTTGGCTCACAGAGTATCTTTGAGCCCTGGACCACATCTCTGAATTTCTTTCAATCCTCTTGTGACAAAGAAGCATCATGGCAGAAGAAAATGTGCATGAATGCTGTGGAGTTCCCAGCACTCAGGAATGAAAACAGGACAGGGCAACAAGAGAGGGGCGAATAGAATGGAACAGAGATGGAGATAGAGAGTGACAGACACTGAGGTTGTGAGTCACTACATGGGTAGCTGCTGGGAACAGAATGTACAGGAGCAGAATGTACCTCTTGTAACTGGTAAACAAAGAGATTTGAGAATATTGAAACATGTAAATCTTTCCCATTATTTATAGTTTGCATTCATTTTTACTTGCAATCATAGTTTTTCTATGAAGAGAATCAAGGACCATACAGTGCTATAGAACTACTGAGAGATAACATCTCCTAATTTGATAGATGGTGGTAAAATTATCTATCTATCTATCTATCTATCTATCTATCTATCTATCTATCTATCTATCTGTATCTATCTATCTATCATCCATCCACCCACCCACTTACCTACCTACCTACCTACTTATCTTTCTATATGAGCTATTGTAAGTGGGTCAGAAGCAGACTAGTTATCCTTGCCAGCTGAGAGGCAGTATGATATCAGAGCTTTGGGCAGAGTATAATACAAAGAGCAAAAGATGCAGCAGTGGGGAGAAGAAGGAAGTCACTCAGAGAGAGGAAGAAGGTAGAGGCAGGTGGGCAAGTCAAATCACAGAAAGGAACTAGGCACTCTCTTCACACAGAGAATATTTTAGAACACTCACACTTTGAATTTATAAGTCTTACAGTATTTCCTCAGTTCTTCAGCCAGTTTATCCAGGGTGCTGACTTGAGGAGGAATTATACCACAGCTGATTATAAAGGACTTTCTCACAGAGGCCAATGATTGTCCATCAACAATCTCTGCCACAATTTCTGTCCCTGATAAGACCCATTGTGGCTTTAGAGAGATATCTGGATCTTTCACCTGCCATCACATCTATAGTAAAGTTATTTATTTATTTATTTATTTATTTTATTATTTTCTTGTTTTTAGGGGTTTCTTTTAACAGAATTGAAACATTTAAAAATTTCACCAAGCCATGATATATTCTATTTTTCCGCCAAACTCCCCTTCCCCCCCCCAAGTAAGACACATAAAGTTTAATTTCCTGACCTCTTCTATTGATGTATAGCAGTCATTTTTCCACAACATTAGACTAGGTAATCTATTCTTAGGGGAACCTTGTCAAGCCTGACTGATATTCTACATTTTTCTTTCTTTCTTTTTTTCAATTTTATATTATATATTTTTTGTTCTTTTCCCTCCTTCATAGTTTCTGCTATGGAAATATGGCAATAATAATACAACATCTATGGAAAAATGAAATGCTTTTAGCAACCCATGATGCTAAGATGAAGCAAGAGAGAGAAAGGTCAGGCTTGAAAATGAAATAAAATAGTACATTTGCATCTTGAGAGAAATCCATGGACTCGGTGAGTAAGTTCCCATCTGTAGAATGTTTTGAGTCAAATTTTCTACTGGAAGATGAATGCTGCTGTCAGAGAAATGTGCTGGCAATGACAGCCACAGAGACCAGTGCTCATGCAGAGGAGCATCTGAGACACAGCCAGATTTCCAGTCTCTCTCGAGAGCATCTCACTGTTCTTATTTATGGGGACCAGAGGACAGCAGTCTCATTTCCTCTGGGCTAAGCTCAGTGCCAAGATTAGAGCAGGCATGATCTTTATTGTCTCAAGTAGGTTTGGCACTTCCTTTTTCCCCCACTTTCTATCCAACGGTCAATCAGAAAAAGGACAGAAGTCAACATGTTCTTATTTTCTCTCTAGACAAACAAGACACCGGACAGCTGTCAGATTGAAAAACCTTCTACTCACAATCAATTTATGTGTGGTTCAAACAAGTAAGCTGGGAAGGCATTGTAAAAAGTGCAGGTTGGCTGTAGGAGACCTGGGCCAGATCAGGGCAGAGGGTGGGAGCAATGAACTGACTCAGATAACTTTTACAGTGTCGAGCTTACTGGGACTGGTTACAAA
>NW_022196895.1:23799693-23812608 GCF_008632895.1 Mastomys coucha | reverse complement strand
AAAAAAGCAAAACTGCTATCATGAAACTTTGTTTGATCCGTTTTTACAAAAACTCAGAATAGGGCCCTGGGTACTTTTCAAATTAAAGAATGGAGATTTTCCTACAAAACTTCCCACAAAATCATGCAGTCTTGATGTCAGAGGCATTATCATAAACATTATCATGGTAGAGAGTCCAACAAGTGCTTTGAGATGGTTAGCAAAATTCTCACAGCCTTGAGTATCGGGGATAGAAGTGCTTGTGTGATGAAGGGGCTCTATGGAAAGCAAAGTGCCCCGCACATGCAAATCAGACAGTGAAGCCACAGGAATAACAGACAGGATTCAGTAGGCAAGGCCCTCTTGCCACCCTATGCATTTCCCAATGTCTTGAATGCACATGGTGCTAACATCCGTGTCTCTGAAAGTCTTCTAATGGCACAAGTAACCACTTAAACTCTGTGTGGGTACAGTTAGGTTTGGAAGGATTCAGTTCAATGAACTATGATGCTTTTCTCTCAGATTCGTGTGATGTACTGTCCTTTCATGTTTTCTGTTCTCTAAGATTATGTTTTATAATTTCAATAAATTTGTAACACTGAATAATCCAGTCATATGTATGCTTCCAGTGCATTTATTATTCCATTAGGTGACTCGAATTATAGCAGTTAAAATTATTTTCGTGAAGAATCAGTATTCAATGACAAAATAAAATACCTTGAAATGCTCCCTGCAGGATGTATGGCTCTGGTGGAAATATTTGGGCTTTAAGGAAAGGTTTAGAAACACAAAATATTTAAATGCATTTATAAAATAATTGACAATATTTCCTCATATTGTACAAACATAGACAAAGCCCCCTTTTCCTATTTTCCTTAAGTCTTTCTAATTCACCTATTTTGAATATAATTAAATCAATATCTTCTCACAGTTAATAATAATCACAGGTGGAGCTGGTGAGATGACTCAGCAGGTAAGAGCACCGACTACTCTTCTGAAGGTCCTAAGTTCAAATCCCAGCAACCACATGATGGCTTACAACCATCCATCATGAGATCTGATGCCCTCTTCTGCTGTGTCTGAAGACAGCTTGTGCACATATTTATAATAATAAATACATCTATAAATAATAATAATAATCATGTGTGAACTATCTTCCTTTGCTTTGATATCGTAGCAGAAGTAACAGTTGTGTGCTCCATGATTGCAGGTGTGTGCTCTGTGTCTGGGCCTGAGTGTTTTTGTGTTAAATGCTTGGTACTTCAAACTTAGTGTAAGAAACAAACACACCAACCAGTTAAAACAATCAGAAAATCAACATCATTCCTTCTGGCCTTATTGCTTGTTTTCCCTAAAGGGACAACTCCTAACTTAGTTTTACATTTTAGTTCAATTTGAATGTGTCTTGTTCTCAGCCTGCATTCATTTTTTTATTTTGGAAAATTGATTCTTCTCTCATAACATACTCCCCTTCCCTCCCCTCCTCTTGGCACCTTCCATCTCTTCTCTGCCTTAGGTCTACCCCAATTGTGTTTCCTCTCCAGAAAAGAGCAGGCGACAACAGTCACACAGGATAAAATGTAAGTCCTCATATCGAGGATGGACAGGGAAACCCAAAAGGAGAACAAAAGAAAAACAAAAGCCCAAGAGGAGGCTCAAGCTAACAGTAACTGTAGACTCAGTTCAGGGCTTGTACTTGCCAATTCAGTAGTTATAAATCCATGTGACGCCAGCTTAACTGATGTATGGGCCACATTCTCTTGGTATCCACCATCCCCTTCCTACTCCAACCATTCTTAGTCCTGTCTTCCGTGGTGTTCTCCAATGCCTGAGGGGTGCACCATGCCCCCACATAGAAACACTCTTACCAGCCCAAAGCTGGTAAGTCCTTTTTATCTAGGTATCAATTTTGTCTTTTGGCCCTTCCTTCGTTCCTTTGTTCCTCCCTTCCTTCCTTTCCTCCTCCTTCTCCTTCTCTTCCTCCTCCTCCTCCTCCTCCTCCTCCTCCTCCTCCTCCTCCTCTTCCTCCTCTTCCTCCTTGTCCTCTTCTTCCTCCTCTTCCTCCTCTTCCTCCTTGTCCTCTTCTTCCTCCTCTTCCTCCTTGTCCTCTTCTTCCTCCTCCTCTTCCTCTTCCTCGTCCTCCTCCTCCTCCTCCTCCTCCTCTGCCTCCTCCTCCTTTAAATATAGGAACTCACTGTATAGATTGGCTGGCCAGGAACATAGTAGCATGGGGTGCTCTCAGACACACCACAACCACCCTGCCTCGGCCTGCTTCCTGTTAGGACCACCAAACTCAGTGATGCTTTAGACTGGCTATCAGGGGAATTGGGTCTGAGGCCTTACACACATTCCTCAAGCAAAGTTATATCACCAGCCTTATTCAAGGTATTAAAGGAATATTCATTGTATAGGCATGATTAATGGAGTCATTGGTCATGGATTGACAACTCATTTTATTGCCTCTCTAATATCTACAGAGGTGAGGAGGGCTGAAGTGAGGACCAAGGGATAACGCATTCATCTCACACTTATTCCTGAGGCAATCAGCTTTATGCTCAAAGCTTTGACCCCCTAGGTTAAAACCAGGTATGGATATGATGGAGAAGGACCTATCATGAATTAGATAAAGGATGCCCATTCTCTTCTCCATGAATTAGATACAGGATGTCCATTCTCCCCTAACACATCACTTTAAAAGCCCTGTGCCAAGAACAAGGAATGAAGACCTAATGTCTATTCTGTCATTGTTGGACAGATCACACACAGTTTGTCCTGTTGCCATCCCTGTCCTTTCACTCACTTGCCTGTACTTTTCCTTTATTTTCCATTCCCTTTCCTTTCTCTATCCCTTGTTCTCTCCCTCTCTCCCATTCCCTCTTCCCTCCTTTCTTTCTTTCTTTCTTTCTTTCTTTCTTTCTTTCTTTCTTTCTTTCTCTCTTTCTTTCTTTCTTTCCTTATTCTCCTCTGTCTTCTTTCTTTCCTTTTCTTTCTTCCTCCTTTTCTTTTCCATTTTTGTTCCCAGGGACCAAGAAATTAGACATCTGTGAAACTAAAATAAATATTTACCTGAAATCCATTTTCATATCAATTTCCCTATATCCTTACATAATTAGTGATCAAAGGTTACATTTTTGGAAAAGATGACCTAAAATGAAAAACATTTAACCCAAAATTAAAAATATAAATATTTTCTTATTTGAAATGGTGTTACTAAATATGATTGTTGCTGAAATACACACTTGAATTGTCTCAGCAAAAATTAGTAAGCAAGAATGTACAGTGCATAGTCTGTTACACATGCCAAGTATTGCCTTTTGTATTGTTGAATGAGGGAATGAATGAATGAACAAATAAAATCCATCTGCAGCCCAATTAAAATTAACTTTACTTAGCCTAGGACACTAAATAATTTCAGAGTTTTTCAAAATCAGCTTCATGTCAGCATTGTGCCTCACTTCATCCAGGAATTACACTTTTAAGTCAACACATTGTCTAAAAAGCCACTGTAGAAACTGATGCTAAAGAAGACATTTTGGAGAGTAATATATTGACTTCAGTTCCATGGAAAAACCTTTCTTATCACCTTTGTCAAATTTCATCTACAAAATAAAGCAGCAAAAGAGCAGAAATTACTAAAAAGGATGCCATGTCAGTCAACATGGTTATCAACTTAACAGGGTCTAAATTCACCCTGGTCCTGTTTATGAGGAAGATTCTACATTAGCTTAACTGAGTTGAAAAGACCCACCTTAATTATGGATGCTATTATTGCAATGGGATGAGGCTCAGGGTGGAAAAGAAACAGAGAGAAAGGGAAGTTGAAAAGTACCATTCACCTTTTTTGCTTTGCAACACGGCACATGACCTGCTGCTTCATGTTCCTGCTTCTTATTTAATATACTGTACCCCCAAACTGAAAGCCAAACCTTGCTTTTTATGTTACTTTTGTCTGGTATATTTTTCTCAACAGTGGCAAGTTACTAAAACAGATGCATTGATGAGGAACACTGAGGGCTTTTTGGTTTTGTTTTGTTTTATTTAAACTCATAGGCTGGAGGAACCGTCTTCTGGGTGAAATGTCAGAGTTTAGATTTAACTCACCGTACCTGGGAATGTTATGGCTTGAACAGGACATAAACTCTAACTATTCCTAGATTCAACTCTGGAATTGTCTCTCTGTCTACACAAAGACAGACAGATAGGGCAAAAAAAGAGGGAGAAAGAGAGAAAGAAAACACAGAGAGAGAGAGAGAAAGAGAAAAAGAGAGAGAGAAAGAGAGAGACAGAGACAGAGACAGAGAGAGACACAGAGAGAGGTGCTTCTGTGGTTTTCCATTAGTGGAAGGAACATATTCTTTTATGGAGACACAGACGCTACTCTCCCAGGCTCCTGCTGTGCTATTCTGCATGTAGGATGATTCACTCATTCGAAGAGAGGCTGGCAAAGGTGCTTAGAGACTGTTTTAGCACTTTATTTGTCCCAATTATCTTCTCTGCCTATTAGGGTGAATGGAACATCACAGGCATTGCTTATCACAGGCTTTGTATTCACTAATAACGCTGTTGTTTATTACAGCAAGCATGCTGCATTCAGTCAGCTCTGCTTCTGTTAATCCCCATGGCTCCAACTTCTCTTTTTCCTTTATGTTTTTTTTTTTAACCTATTCAAAACAAATTAGATCCCACTGAACCGACCAGGTTTCCCACAGCTTGCGATTCTTAGGATGAGTTCTTGAATTGGGCTTCGAGTTGATTGGTTTCAGTCTGAAAACCCTGAGAACATAACAGTGCATACCCACCTGCAAGACCATCTATCCAGCCATATTTCAATGGCAAATGCCTGTCTGGGCACTTCCTACCAGGTGCTAGCAGCCTGAACTGCATGTGTTCCTGAAACCATCAGAGAACAGAAAGCAGCAAATAGTTGTCTTTCCATCATTTTGACTTCCCAAAAGTCCTCTTCCTCCACACACTGTTTTGCAGAAGCCTGCTCAGAGAGTCTACAGGGCCTGAGGCCTGCTGAATATGCTGTTAAAAAAATGACCCTCATTTGGGCCTTTTGGAAAGATACTCTCCTGTAGTCTATTATTCCTGAGCCATGTGGAACTTGGAGAGCTCTTTCTCAGTCCTCTTTCCTACGCGGGCTTACTGTAGCTCCCGTGCCCTTCACTTTATTTAACACACAGCGATGGTAGCTTACCAATATCGAAAGAGAAGGACTTAGTTTTGTACATAGTTACCTATTAATCCTGGGCAACCCCTCCCTTGTGTGGCATTCAAAATCTGGGTGACTCAGAGAACTGCAGGTTGAAGAGTATGGCTATTAAGGGGGCAGATTCCATTTAGATTAGGGAAGTTAGAAACAACCAAAGAGATGCCCTAAGGAACAAGAAATACTAATTCACTTCTGAGGATCAAGACCATTTATGTTTCAAAATATACCAGAACACAGGTCCACATGAGTATGTAGTGCCATGGAAATGTTATTGATTCGCCCCCAAAACAGACAGAAGACAATCTGATGAAACACAGCAGGGTCTTTATTCTATTCATGCTAGATCAGCTCCTTCCACCCACCCCAGCACTGTTGTCTCACAGGATTGTTTTGGTGGTGGGGGAGCCCTGAATATCTATCCGGGCAAGGCTTTATAGTAAGCAGCAAGTGAGGGATAAGTGTATAAGCATCTAATTGGAAAACTACTGTGGTCTTTAACATAATTCTCTTGTGCTGGGAGTCATATCATAAACTTAATTTCTACTTCCTTCTGCATCGATGGTCATTAGGAAAGGGGTGGACTCGTAATCTGGGGATGCAGGTTTGTTGGGGGAATAACCTGGAGATGCTGGTCTTGTTGACGGTGTAACCTGGAGAAGCTGGTTTTGTTGGGGGTTAGCCTTTGAGACTGGAGCTAGGCTCCAGTTTTGTTGGGGGCTGGGGTGGGGCAACTTGGAAACTAATGCTAGGTACCAACCTGTTAGTTCACACTTAGGTCAGGTTCTCTAAAAGGAAGTCTGAACTTAAAAGATTTGACCTCTCAAGTACAAAAGAGTTTATTTTAGATGATTACATCTCAGATTTGCTTGCCGTAGATGAAGTCTGAGTTTAACTGAACTGAGTGAAAAAGCAATCTGGTCTTTGGACTCAAGAAGAGTGGCTCTTTCGATCTAGAATCTTCCTTCACTTTTAAAATTTATTTCTAAACTTATTTATTCTGTATGTGTATATGTGCTCATGGCACTGTGTACATTTTACAGCATAGGGCATTCACATGTGTGTGTGGAGACCAGAAGACAACCTCTGGTATAATTCCTCAAATGCTATCTACTTTAAAAACGAAACAAAACAAACAAACAAAAGAGACAAGGCTTACTGCTTGTGTGATTAAAGTAGCATGGTTAACCAGTGAGCCTCAGGGATATGCCTGTCTCTGTCTCCACCAAAATGGGATTGCAAGCACACAGCACAGCACTGGGTATTGCCTTTTTTTTTTTTTCCTCTTATAACATAAGTTCCAGAGATCAAACCTCATTCTGGAACCTTGTGGAGGCTGTGAGCCAAGTGCTTCACTGATTGAGTTATCTTCCCAGACCCTTAACTTCTTGCCGAGTTAGTTTTCTCAGTATTAAATGGAGAGAGCTAGTGCAACATAGCATCAGCAAGGAGTCTAGCATGGCTGCACTCTGAGCGGCTCTACCTGCACCTGTGAGAGACAGATGCAGGTACTCACAGCCAAGCACTGGACTGTGGTTGGGACCCATGGAATCTTTTTGAGAAGGATTGAAGGAATTGAAGAGGACGGTAACTCCATAGGAAGACCAACAGTGTCAACTAACCTGGACCCCTACGAGCTCCCAGAGACTGAGGCAACAACAAAAGAGAATACATGGGCTGGTCTCAGGCCCCTATAACGTACATAGCAGAGGACTGCCTTGACTGGCCTCAGTGGGAGAGCATGCATCTAATCTGGTAGAGACTTGATGCCCCAGAGAGGTATGGGTGGGATATTCTCTCTGAGAAAGAGGGGAGGGGAATGGAAGAAAGAAACTCTGCAAAGGGGGAAAGGAAGGGGACAATATCTGGGATGTAAATAAAAGAATTAATATAAAAAAGGAGAGAGCTAAATAGTATAAATAAATAATAATGGCTAGAAATGTCAGTCAATATTGAAAATGTAGAAACCTGAAATCTGCTACTCTAAATGTTAGAAACGTAAGTGTGGAGTCTGGGCACATTATATTTGTAGTCTTCTGTTAGTGTGCAAGGGGACCCAAGTCTCTTAGCTTGTGTTTAAATGTTCTCTGCTTTGCTTGGTTGACATTGTAAAATGCATGAAAATTTTAAAAAATGGTCAGGTTTATAGAAGAGCATGATGAGTTCTTTGTGGACAAAAGGAAGTAGATGAGACTTTTAGATAAAATTCCAAATGCCCAAGGATGTGGCACAAAGAATTTGAGAGGCCCCAGTGAAGGACACAATTCCTGATGACCTCACCCAGAGATAACAGTGATATAATATAAAAAGCTTTATATCTATTGAGAGATATGGAGGCAGCATCTCCTCTAGTTTAAGCTGGCCTGGATCTTCCTAAATATGAGAATGGCCTTGCACTATGGATTCCCCCTTTATACCCAATTGTATTGATATTATGGTTCAAATTCAGTCCTTCAGAAACGCTAAAGAACCACTAGACATCTAAACTACATCCCCAGTCCCAGAAAATATATTCTAAAAACAGCTAAGCACAGAAATTGAAGTGGCATATTGTAAAATTTTTATTGTAGCAGGTTGAGACATTATTGGTTTGGTGATCTTTCTGTTTTCTCAGTTCTGGTAGAAACCTCATTGTAAATTGAAAGTTGGGGTACTTTAGATTTTGGAGCTCAGATTTTGAGGTTGGCCAAAAAGTTCACAAATGAGCAGTGGAATTTTTTGGCTCAAGAACTGAATATGTGCCTCAAAATATTAATATAAAAATCAACCTTAATTTTCAGATGATACTGTGCCTGTGAGGGAGCAGGGGGATTCCCAGAGGGCACCAGGAATGGATGATGTATATAATTATGCAGTGGTTGGGAGGAGAGTGCTAGCTTCTAAAAATACCATGGATTTTAACATGAAAACAACCAATTCAAGAAAAATTACATTATTCAAAGCCTATGAATAATGTGTCACATCTAAAAATCAAAACAAAAAAAATAAGTTTTTCCCAAAATCAGGACACATTTGAAGAAAATGAGAAAATAACACATATATCTTCATATGTAGATAGAATGTTTTCAACAGAAGTTTACATTATAAATAACAGATAAGTTTATGAAAAAGATAAAGAAATCATCCTAGCATTCAATGTACAGAGAAGATAGTCTAAGGAGAACGAAGTCAGGAGACTCTTCATGTAAGTCCACACTTAGTAATATATACACTTCACACAAGACACACACACACACACACACACACACAATTGGAAGTGAGCAGAAATTCAAAAAAGCCAGACTATCAAGTCCAAAAGAAGCCACAAGTCTCCAAGAGAGTGATAAGAACTGTCCTTAGTGTTAGAATTCTTCATTATTCTTTTCCTAAAGGACTTGAAATCACTTGTCTACTTTAACAAAAAGTATAACAATAAATTGCAGGATTCAGAATATTGCTAATAGGTCAGTGTGTAGTATACAAAAATGATACAAATAGCAGCTTTATAGAGAATTATGCTGAAGTGACTTCTAAATTCACACAAGGTATGTTTATTCTGAAAATTTGATTCTAAAATTTTATTTATTTATTTATTTATTTATTTATTTATTTATTTTTATTTTTCCTTTCTTTTTTGAGACAGGATTTCTCTGTATAGCCCTGGCTTTCTGGAACTCACTGTGTAGACCAGGCTGGCCTCAAACTCAGAAATCTGCCTGTCTCTGCCTAAGTTCTGGGATTAAAGGTTTACTCCACCACTGGCTACCTATTGTTCAATTTGCAAGTTTTGCTTCTCCACTTGAGAACTTTCTCTTATGATATATTTAAACTTAGAGATTCTTCCTTCAACAGTATCTACACATGATATAACCTCCCCAATGAAAGAGCTAGAGAAAGGACCCAAGGAGCTGAAGGGTTTGCAGCCCCATAGGAGGAACAACAAAATGAACTAACCAATATCTCCCAGAGCTCCCAGAGACTAAACCACCAACCAAAGAGTACACATGGGGGGACTCAGGGCTCCAGCTGCATATGTAGCAGAGGATGGCCTAGTTGGTCATCAGTGGGAGGAGAGGCTCTAGGCCCCAGTGTAGGGGAATGCCAGGGCCAGGAAGCAGGAGAGGGTGGGTTGGTGAGGAGGAGGAGGTAGGGAGGGAATATGGTTTTTCTTTGGAGGGGAAACCAGGAAAGGGGAGAACATTTGAAATGTAAATAAAGAAATATCTAGTAAAAACACACACACACACAATTCTGGGACTGGTATTCTTTACTCTATCTTGCATTTTAAATTATTTTTCAGGATTTTTATTCTGCTTATGGTGTCAATAGGTCAGTTTATTATTGTTTTCATTTTAATTTTGCATTCAGTGGGCTTCTGGAATGTGATTTAATTACACTAATAGGCAAAGCTTTTACTATTAGTGTAATTAGAACACATTCTTGTTGTGGATGGGCTTGGTGCAGTTTGTATTTTTGATGCTAATTCTGCTCTCCTGGGAGGGGTTGAAGACAAGGAATGAGTCACGTAAATTTGTGAACCAGTGAAAAAAAGAAGCCAATCACTGGGAGAGTAGGCGGGACTTCCTGGTTGGACAGCGTAAGAGAGGAAGCAGGAGAGAGTTAGGTCGTTTTTTGGATGGGAAAGCATGAGGACTAGATGTAATTACGAGTGTCTCTGGGTTTCAAGGGCAGGATTTGCCATCAAAGGATTTAGACTTAATAAGGCTTATAGATTACGATTTTAGTTCTTGCACCCAGAGACTGAGTTACCATTGTTTCTGAGCTAAGTCTATGTGGCATTTTTCCTTCACACAGCACTTCGACTGAGTTCGAAAGAGAAACGTACAGCTCCAAAGCGTGAGTTTGCCTGATGTGCACCACAAAGGCTGTGGGGGATTTGAAGCATGGGGCTGATGTGGTAACAACCAGTCAGTGGGAACTTAGCAAGCTGGATGGGGACGTTTTGGGGAACTCTGGGGCAGAGAGTTTCCGCGAGATAAAAACAGGTCGGCCATTGTCCACCAGTGCAGGGCCAGAGAGGCCCACAGGGTAGAGAGTTGCCAGTGCGTAGCACAAGCTCAGGAATGTGACAATTTGTTTTTAAATATTTCCCGCAACACATTCCCGAATATCTTAAATTCCTTTGAAGTAGATATGCCCCGCACTGCTGCTTTCTGCTCGCTTTGTCTCCTCACTTTGTTGTACTGAATGGAAGCATCATCTGTCAATAAAAAGCTGATTGGCCAATGGGGTGAGGCAGGATTAGAAGGTGGGACATGTAGCAGAGATAGAATTCTGAGAAATAGTCAGGTGTGAGGGTGAGCGATTCACCCTGAAATCTGGTGGACAGACATGTGAACCTGAGGAGAGCTAGCTAACCAAGTGGCGTGACTTAGACTAGTTAAATGGTCAGAGATGAAGCCAATAAGGAACAAGCTACTGGCCTAGGCATTTATTCATGTACAAGAAGTCTACGAATTGTTATTCCAGAAAACAGAGGCATACTTTGTAAACATGAGTGCTAAAGCAACCCCCCCCTTTTTGTAGACCAGGCTGGCCTCGAACTCAGAAATCCACCTGCCTCTGCCTCTGCCTCCCAAGTGCTGGGATTTAAGGCATGTGCCACCACTGCCTGACAAAGCAAACCATTTAATAATGAGGCAGTTATTGTCTTTGGATGTTTGCCATGAATGTGTTGTGTCATCCCATGTCTAAGTTTTGGCCCTTTAATATGTGTAAGTCCAGTAATGTGAAACTCCAAAAAGTTCTAGAGAGTATAGCAACTTCTTATTGATATGAAATAATAGAAGCTATTTTCTATGATGGCATGATGAAGAATAAAACAAAGCTTACAATAAAAACATGTTAGACAAACAAATATCTTTTATAAAAATGTTTGGGTGGCTTAATATAACATTAAAAACAACAGCTGCATTAAAAATTCTCTCCATAATATACATTACCTCATTTTTTCAACTAACAATAATCATTTTAAAACATGCAGAGATAAAACTTCTTTGCAAATTAAAAGGAAAAAAATATTTCCAGAAAGTGTAGGATCATTTTTATTTGCTACAGACTAACTTAAACCCTTTTGTCATTAAATGTTACCCTTCAGAGGACTGAGTCGCTTTACATAAGAGGTGATAGATTAATATTGGTTATTTATGGAGAAGCTAGGTGATAGGGAAAGGATATGGGAATCCAAGGAATCAAATTGGCTTTTACAAAAGAAAACAAGAAGAGAAAAATGGGATGACCAGATGGTGAAACACTGCAAAATTCGTGGGAGTCTTATTCTGTGTGTTGATTCTCTAATATATTTTTTTAATCTTTCTTAATTTTTAGGTGCTGAGTATGTAGCCCTGGTAATGAGCTACATCACCAACCTTGTTATGGCGAATTTTCATGATGAGTTTGTGCTTTCCAATCCGGAAGGAAGGACGAGTCTCGTGAGCTGCTGTCTCGCTTCAGAGGCATTAGGTGCGATTCCAGCAGAGTTCCGCAGAGCACACGGTTTAGAAGTTCCCAGAGAAGCTACCCCTATACCTATGTTCCCCTATGTGACATGATAATTATGATGTAGATGTTAAATTTCATAGATTAATTAAACTATAAGAGAGTTAGTTTGTGAATTATTTCAGTGCATAGTCTTATGAGCTTTGCTGTTTCTAGCACTGTCTTTGCTGATAATAGAAACCATTCCATCTAACTTCAAAAAGGAAATCCTGTCTAGATTTAGCCTATTTAGTTTTCTAAAGTGACTTATTTTATGTATTTTTAATTATATGTATATATGGATGGATATATATGTATATATATACATATGTTAATACAGATTCCTGTGTGGGCCAATAGAGGGTGTCAGATTCCTCAGAGAAGTTAGAGGGAGTTGTGAGGCACCCTGTGTAGGAGCCAGGGTCACATTCAAGTCCCTTGAAAAAGAAGCAAGCACTGTTAACCACTGAGTCTCTATCTTGTTTCACTAAATGTGATTGATTACTTAGTAGAGCAAGCAACTAGTAAATGATTCTGTGTAAAACAAGATATCAATCACCTCAGCTTATGAAAATGATTACTTAATTCATAATTTACTCTTTCTTGCATTGCTCTTCACAAGTCAGAATATTATGCTTGTCTTTAACAACTCACTTCTTTTTTTCCAGAAGTTAATTTATTTCTTCACTTTATATTCC
Organism: Mastomys coucha; assembly: GCF_008632895.1. NCBI lineage: Eukaryota > Metazoa > Chordata > Mammalia > Rodentia > Muridae > Mastomys > Mastomys coucha. Next base: position 23,800,242 of record NW_022196895.1, on the reverse strand, counting down.
AATAGCTCTCACTGCCTCCTGCTTCTGCCATCACACAGCCTCTTTCTCATTTTCTCTCTCCCTATGGATATCACCCAACCCTGGCACATCAAGTCATTGCATAACTAGGCTTCTCTTCTTCCTCTGAAGTCAGATAAGACTGCTCAGTTAGGCTAACATATTCTACAGACAGGCAAAACATTCAGGGACAGCCCCTGGTCCAAGTGCTGGGGGGACCTGTATGAAGGCCAAGCTGCCCATTTGCTATATATATGCAGGAGCCTAGGCCCAGCCCATGCTTGCTCTTTGATTGGTGGTTCAGTTTCTAGGAGGCTCCAAAGGTCCAGGTTAGTTGAACTCTCTTGGTCTTCTTGTGAAGTCCCTGTCCCCTTCATGCAACTCAATCCTTCCCACAACCCTTCCTCAGGATTCCTCAAAGTGGCCACATATTGACTACATCTGTTTCACAGGAGTGCCTAGTAGTACTTGATTTTTGCTATTTCCACATACTTTGAATTTTAGACAAATTATAAAAATAGCCTTTCTGTACAACTAATATAGACATGGCTG
>NW_022196895.1:23774794-23799603 GCF_008632895.1 Mastomys coucha | reverse complement strand
TTGAGCATGATTTTTCTATATATCTCTGACAGAGAAAGAGCTTCCAGAAGCAATGTCAGAAATATGCCTAATATTCAAAAGGTTTTTTTTTTTTTAATTTTAAGATGTTGAAGGTGTATTAGTTTCTTTTTTTGTTGTGATTTAATACTCAAATATTACCTAATGGACAATGGGTTTATTTTTAATTCTCAATTCAAGGTATTGTTTTTTTATGTTTATTAGATGGATTGATGAATCCATCTAATACTTGACTGTGGGTCTCTGCATCTGTTCCCATGGGCTGTTGAGTGGAGCTCTCAGAGGACAGAATAACTCTTAAGAAAGAATATGTAAGCTAACAGAGATTTCTCAAGTTCATACTGCTATATCTCCGTAAAGGAAGCAGAGAAGGGAGCTCACAGTGGTGGTCTGATTTTATATATATATGCCATGCCTGTCATGGGGTTTCTACAAATGTATGTCATAAATATAGTTTTATTCTAGTTTAATAAATGAAGAATATCAGTAAGATCCCATGTGGAATATTGTTTCTTTAAAAGGAAGGGTTTATTTAAGCTTTTCCAACTTTCATGAGGATTGAAGGAAGTTTGTCATTGCTATGGAAGTGGACAGTAAGCATTCAGTGGGGTGGATATCAGTGGAAAGAGAGAAAAATTTACAATATTCCTACCAAGTTTGTGTTCTTCTGTTTAGTCATCTCAATGTTTTTTTTTTCCCTAACAGTCTGACTATTCAGGGAAGAGAGTAGTAAGCACACAGTTATTGTATCATACACAGTAAAATGGAAGTTTACAGTGCATTTTTATGTACCAAATGGAAAACTATGATCTATGATGCCTTTGGATTTCTAGTTGTTAACTTAAAGAATATGGATGGCTAGGGATAGGTCCTAGAAATTAATCTACTAAGTACTGAACTAAAACATTTGACTTGACTTTGAAATGCAGAGCTACTTTCTTCATGCAAAGACTAATATACTGGGAAGTAAATTAATGATTCCTGAGCTTTACTATAATTCTGCAAGCAGACTTTCTGAGTTGGTGATGTAATCTATATGCTTGGCTAGTGGAAAGAGTGATTTTGACCATTTTAAATAAAATGACTCACCATAGCTATGCATTAGGTATGCTACAGATCTTGAGGTTAAAATTCCAATGTATAAGGAAATAAATGGGTCCACTCTGGCTTGAGGAAACCAGAACTAACTCCATAGGTAAGAGGGTGCAGTCCTGACACCCACCAGTTACTAGCATATGAACATCTCATGACATATCCCATAACTTTTGTAAAAAGATGAAACCCACATAATCCACAAATCATCAGTACTAACATACTGTTATTTTGTATAATAGTGGTAGCTCAGACAAAGATTGGTAGACCTCAGACAAAGATTGAAAAGTGACCACATATTGACTACATCTGCTTCACAGGAGTGCCTAGTAGTACTTGAGTTTTGCTATTCCCACATACTTTGAATTTTAGACAAATTATAAAAATAGCCTTTCTGTACAACTAATATAGACATGGCTGTCCCACTATATTCACAGGGCGTTCCCTGTTCAATTGAGCATGATTTTTCTATATATCTCTGACAGAGAAAGAGCTTCCAGAAGCAATGTCAGAAATATGCCACTATTGAAAACCTTTTTTTTTTTAATTTTAAGATGTTGAAGGTGTATCAGTTTCTTTTTCTGTTGTGATTTAATACTCAAATATTACCTAATGGACAATGGGTTTATTTTTAGTTCTCAATTCAAGGTATTGTTTTTTTATGTTAGCATATGATCCCATCTTATTCACAATGATGAAACAGAAGTGTGAATGTGTTTTGCAATTTCATTAATATTGTTTTATGTAGTCCAGTGTAAAATGGGAATGTTTTTCCAACTAATGTAACCAAAATAATCCTTTGCATCCATGTGCTAACACTAGTCACTTAAGATGATCCTAGATTCTGTCAAGTTGACATTACTACCCATCACAATTCTACCCCAACACACATCACTTTTAAGTCAGAAGCCCTTATCCTGATAGGCTCATGACTGTCATAATATAGTGTGTTTATTATAATCTTATCAGTCCCTAAAATCTCTGAAACTTCCAACACCTTAGAAGACCAAACTTTCTTACCTATGAGTCTACAAATTCAAAAACGTTACATACTTTCAACTTATAATGACAACTTAAAATGAAAAAAGTGGGCATAGAACAAAATGATCAGACCAAATCCAAAGAAAACACAGTAGGGAAAACAGGAAGTACTGCAATACTATCAGTAGTATGTGATGAAATTGGCGGGGCTACAAAGGAGATGGGTACTTGTGTGATTAAGTCCTATTTTTTTTTGTTTGTTTTTGTTTGTCTTAGTATCTGTTTTGATTGCTGGGTGTGGGCATTCATATCTCTGTGGTTTTATTTAACTTGACACTGATAGTTGTCTCTCTGATGATTGACTATGGATTTAACACCGTGGTGGGAAGGCTTTGGAGGCCTGTTTGGGGATATTTATGATACACATTTCTTGATCTAGTATTGCCCATCATTCAGACTAATGTCTGTGTTTCCTACCCATGTCTAAATATTCCATTTACAGGAAACTTAATGATATTATGGAACACGTTGGTAGCTTTCATTGGACCTCTACCTTTTTATGCTTACGAAGATAGTAATCCTGAATGCGACTGAAATTTACTATGTAGATTAAAATACAAAACACAAAAATCCTTTCAATTTGTGTTCTCTCTACCCCTAAGACTTTATTTCTACAGCAGAAAAAAATCATTTTCCAGCATTATCTACAAGAATTGCTTAATTCAGTACATACTTCAGTTAAATTGCTAAAAAGATCGTTTATATGACCCTTTACCTTAGATGCAATTAGAAACAAGTAGTGATTTTTTACAAAACTGGAAAGGAGAGCAGATAATACTGGTTATTCAATGAACATCATGAAGTATGAAGTGGATCCTGCAGTCACCAGTGTAGGGTGTAGCTTTGTTCATCTACCTAGTAATTCATAGCCATGCAGAGTACTATTGGTCTTTGTAGAGTGATATGTTATAGAATGTGAACAAACATTAAACTAGTGTAGTTAAATTCCCAGGAACAACTGTAGAAGCTGATTGTACATAATAGGAAAGGTTACAAAATGCAGACATCATGCAAAGCAGTAGATTTAAAAATCCATATATAATAATAGAGGTAAACTGTGAAATGGGTAAAATTAAGATGAAAAGTATAAAAAAATAAGCTCAGTATTAGTTAATTTACAGCAATGGTACTTCAAGAGTTATCTTCCTACTTAGCGTTCATCTACCTTGCAATACTTGATGATGCATATGCATTAATGAATTTATATTCTAAACTAGAAAATTACTTCATTTAAAACAGTTAATAGTATTTGTCATGAATTTTCCTAGGATGGTGTGAATGAGAATTTTTCTCTAGTCAGTGAAAATAGGATATGTTTGCTATGTGACACGGAAAGTTCTGATGTTGATCCACCAATAAGACACAATGTGCACCTCATGATGAAGCTTGGATGATGAATCATAGAATAGATTTTATGTGTCTCCAGAAGTCAGATTAATAAATAGCAACGAATGTAACCAAAGCTAAATAGAGACATGAAAACAAAGCAATATTTTCTATTCAGAGGCATAAAGACTAACCTAGTTCAAATAAGTTTGAACACATTTAGTTTAAATTTGTAGGTTAAATATTCATGTAAACAATATGACTTTTGGAAGAGGTGGTATTAATTATTTTCTGGAAACATATATCTTAATCTTTGGTCAAATGTAGGTATAGCCAACGAAAGCTGCTTTGTAGTTGAAGGAGGAGATATAATTTTAATGAAAAATTTGAAAAAAATGTATAATTCTGTTTGTTAGAATCACTCATTACTGCTGTTACAGAAGCTCTTGGCCTGTTGATTCAAGGTGCTTTTTCTTGCATTGTGAGTAGAATCACAATGACTGACTCCACACAATGAGCCCAGGGAAAAGTTCTCTCTCTGGCTCCCTCTTTCTTGCCAATCAATATGCTGGCAGAAAATGTCACAGACTCCATTGAAAGTAATAGGTTTAGATCACCATTGTGCTTTCTATTCAATGAGCTCAGGCTGTTTGGGTCATTTCTGTTAGAAACTTCACCTGTTTGAAAAGATTCATTTTATTCAATACAGCAGAAGGAAACAGGAGAACCATGAGCCTGCTACACCCCAGTTCCTGCTGTCCCCCTCCTTTTTGTCTGCTGTGCATTCCTTCCCTTTGAAGAGATACAAACCAAATCTAATTGAAATATGTGGAGATTTCAGAAGCAGAAGCCTTTGCAACAGGTGTAATAGACATATCAGCTGGGGATTTCTCTTGGTGACCCTCCCACTGTTTTAGCACTGTATCTCCTCTGGGGATTCTCTGAAATGTTTGTTTTACAGTATTCCCTCCCAGTCTACTCTCTACAAGAAGCCCCAGTCTTGTGTTTTTAACCTGGGATAAGCTGTAAGATCCATGAATGTTCTGGATCAGGAAATGATGCTAGACCTAAGTTCAGATGATTACACAAATACTGGAGTGCTCATTTAGTGCTTCCAGACAAGTTGTTAGGTTAGAAAGTTGTGTGAGGCCATTTCTGGGGAAACAAGAAGAAAGGTCTACTCATTCCAAAAAGGGAACCAATAACAGATCAAAACAGAGATAGCACTAATGTCCAACTTAGTGAACCAATGGGTTGGTTGTTGTTATAGAAATATGAATGATTGATTACTAATGGGGGTAGAAATAACTCAAAGACAGCAGCATCACTCAAGACCATCCTAGCATGGATGACACATCATAAATGATGGAGACCTGAAGCTCATTCCTTGGGCTGCAGACAACTCACCAGGTTGGAAAGTGACCTTTTCAGGTATTTAAACTGGTTCAGCACATTTACGAAGGCTGATTGCACTCTTTTTCATCCATAAACCTCAATTTGTCTAAGAACATTTCTCAGAAGTTGTTATTGTTTATATATGCTTTAGAATAAAAGAGGACTAGTGAATCTTGTCAGTTTCAGTGTCTTCTTGAACCTATTGAGCTGTTTACTTTCTGAGTTTAAGGTGCTTCCCTGCAGGATGGAAGGTTATACCTTCCCCTAGAAAATACTGCTGCTTGACCTCTACTTTAACATCTTCCTTAGCAAGCTTTTCTCCAGATGGAAGGTTTTAATCCCAAAGGAACTGCACCACACCATCATACCCTTCATGCACATTGGGTCCAACAGGCTTCATTCCAGACAATCTTGGGAAAACATCTACTCCAACTTTGTTTTTAATTTTTAAGGAAACATAAATATTTAATGCTTGATTTCAGTGTGGCTCATCTAAGGTTGTATTAGTCCAGAATGAACATACCTCACATTATAAGTCTGAATTTTCTCATTTATATATTCATGGTTATGTGTCATGGTGGCAAACACCTGAAGTCTGTCTGAGGGCTCTGAATCTCAGCTTGCTGGCCATGAAAGATTAGCTCTTCTGCTCTGTCCTCTACCTAGTAAATCTCCAGAAAAGGCCTACTGCAGTTTTAGTAAAGATTCAGAAATAAATTATTGTAAGTAAAGCATTTAACCAAGTAACCAAATACTTCACTATGTTAATAACTCTTTTGTACTGCTTTACTACTGTTGAATAATTAATGATAAGGATCTAGACATTACAACTTTTAGGTTTGTTCTTTCATCTGCTGCATATCAGTCAATTTGCAATTTGGACTGATAACATTAAAGAACTCTAAGGAAGCAGTGGGAATATGGAGAAATGTTCATAGAATCACCAAGCCCTATTGTCTCCTTAGATTGACAGTAATAGCTTATACTTGGAAAACATTCCAGCCATTAAAAATTGCCCAAAACTTGCTTATTAAAAACACTTTGACATTATCATCTTTTGAGTGATGTTTATTCTAGGCAATAAATCATTAAAAGTTCTCATTCCAAAACTCTAGGCAGCCTTAGGTCTTCAAATAATTTAGTCAAGCAAAGATAATTCTCATGCTAATGGGGGCAAAAAATTGGATTCCCCAGTTTACAGAGAACACCAAACTGAGCAAAATTGTCAGCATAACATTTAAATTACTTTTTTGATAAGCTTGGCTATTTACAAATCATCAGACAATTACATCTTCCAAAAACTATTTAGCATCAATTCACACTGCCTTTCAACAGTGCATTTGACTAATTCAAAATAAATTGAAAAAAATTACCTTGCAGATTGCAAGAAACTGACCAAAAACAATCACTAGGGCTTTAAATTATATATTCTTAAACAAAAGAATTTTCTTTGCTTTAAAATGTGTGGTCCAGATATTAACCATTTAGGAGATACAGAAAAATATGAATATTAGATCTAAGATCAATCTCTTACTTCAGAGTTCCTATGAAGTCATTGCAATGAAGTTTTAGGAGTATGGGGTAACCTCTGTTTCTGACATACAGTGTTGCTGTAATGTTTGATGATTAATCATGATACTTTGGTTAACAGAGAATTAGTAAGTAAAGTTGCCAGTGAGATATGGTTATTGCAGAGAGACGAATACCTAGTCAACTTGCTGAGAACAAGGGACAGTTGAGTGCTCACCCTTAAAGGGTACATTTGTATCAACCACAGAAAGACCCAGAGACCATCATAGAAGAAGATGGAGAAGAGTTCAAGTTCTATGAGAGTCTGTCTTCTCTAGCTATGGCACATTTTGGCAACCATTTCCTATCAGCAGCTTTATTTGCCTATATGAGACCTGAACAAGATGAGGTCCGCCATTATTCTGTCAAGTGTACAGAAGGAACTTATGAAACTAAGACCACAGTTCAAGAGCTATTGGCAGGGAAAAGTTGTTTTGTGGGATGGTTAACATTTTCTTTCCTGGTGTAGGCACTGATAGTTGCAAATGGTTCAGCAAATACCCCCCAGCAGTGTGCAAACAACCCTAATTCAATTCAAAGTGTTCTTTTTAGGATGATAAGAAAGCTTGAGAGGAACTAGTTGGGAAGAAGCGATTATTGGAAGGGTCAGGCAAACAAGAGAGGGTAATGGGAGGGTGATGATATTTATACTTTGTGGACTCATATGCCATTGAACAAAAGTAAATATATTCATATGAAGCAATCTAAATCTAGACCATGAGAGCAAAATGTTCTCTCACAGATGGATGAAAGCAACAAGGGAGACTTCTCTCCTAAGATACTGTCAGAGATTTCTCAGTGCTTAGAATGATGTCTTGTAGACAGTGTCTGAACCTCAGACATAAGAGAGTGGTTGTTCATGATGTTGTAGAGCTCACCCAGAAGCTCCTCACACCATCACCAGGTTGGCAGGCTCTGCAATAGTGCTGGCTTATGGAGTTCCAACATGGTTCAGAGCATTTCAAGACCTTAGACATCAGGCATTCATTTAAGAGAGGATGTAAGATATTTTGTATTTTAATTTACAGTACTGTTTTTATCAAAATATTTGTTGCCCCGCTTGATGTAACCAGCATTTATTCAGAGAAGGTTTTATTTATTATACAAACTCATGAATTTATTAAGAAAAAATAAGACTATTAACTTAAAAGTACATAGGCAATACTTGCAATGTGGTCCCCTGGGGAGCTGATGGTAAAAGGATCATGAGTATGAAAATAGCTTGAGCTACATAGAGAGAGCTTATACTGAACAAAATAAATATGTAATTTTATCTCAAGTAGCATGCTCTATATTTGGTATAAAATCCTCTTCTAACTGGGGCTGGAGAGATGGCTCAGCAGTTATGAGCACTGATTGCTCTTCCAGAGATCCTGAGTTCTATTCCCAGCACCCACATGGTGGCTCACAAGCATCTGTAATGGGATCTGATGCCCTCTTCTGGTGTGTCCGGAGACAGTTTCATTGTACTCATATAAATAAATACGTCTTTAAAAATGTTTATTTTCTTCTAGCACTTTTAATTTGCCTTTGCTCACTTGTAAGTCATAACAAGGCATGTGACTCAGCTCTCTGCCTTCCATGTGGCTTTGTCTGAGCAGGAAACTTCTTAGAAGCACAAGCAGACAAGTACAGTGGTCTGTCTAAGCCACTACATAAAGAATTATTCTTGATCAAATTGACAAGAATATCAAAAGTCCTGGTGGGCCAAAAGTCTTCTTGGATACAGTGCTTTCAAGCATTCATGTAACCAGTGTGAAGAGATGAATTTCAATAGAAGCTAGGAGCCGAAAGGCATACAAAGACTGCAACTAGGATCAACATTTCTGGATACTGTTCTTTTCCTAAGGCCAAAAAGGCGATTCGAGAGCTTGTTGTTCTTTAGCTGAGTGATACACACTCTGATAAATCAATCTTGTAGGAACTTTGAGAAAGGTGAAGAAATTGCCATTGCATGACTTATCAGGGAATGGCATTATAGAACAGTGATTAAGTAAAGAAGTATTAACTGTCTAGTGGCTAAAAAACCTCCACTGAAGACAGTTTGGGGCAAAAGTAATTAATTTGATTTACAACAGCTACTGGTCCTAGAATACACTGGAGCCGGCTGTCTCTCTGTAATTGTTGAGAAAGAGGATGGGGCCTAAAAGGAGCAGAGGGCACAGAGCCAGTGTTAACCCTTTGTTATTTGTATGGCTGTCTTTCTTATCTGAAAAGCTGTTGGATACATTATATGGTCTTAGGTTTAATTTCATCGAAAAATCATAATGGCCCCTTAGCTTAATGCTTATAACTGATCATTAATTTAGCTTCAGGGCATGAATACGAAAGGAAAAGGGATAGCAATTAAATTTCAATTGGCTATTTTTTAAGGCTGCAAATGGCAGAATCTCCATTTCAGTTTAATTAACTGAGTGAGTTAGGAAAAAAAAAACACCTTGTGCTTTCATATTTTGTACTTATCCACACAATACAAACTTTTCAAAGAAATTTCTTTTTTAGGCTAACAGGAAATGAGCATAGAGAACAATAAGAAAACAGATAGTACTGACTACAGAGGACTATTATGGCTGCTCCTATTATAAACTTTTATTGTATTTTCTACAAACCGAAACAATAGTCTGGGTGATAAAAAGGCATATGGTATTTCCTTTCTCGTTCATTCTCCAGCCACCTGGGTTAGCAGAGGTTCCAACCAGCCAATGCAACTTGAAAATTTGTCAAACAATCCCAAAAAGAAACTGAAAAAAAAATGAAATTTTATCCAGTGCATAAAAGAGGTTATTTCTCATAAAGGAAAGCATACACCTTTCTTGATAGCATAGTGAAGGGCTAGAGTCAGGAAGACAACTAATGCTGAGAACTATTTCCTTTTAAGTTGTAGAAGTCATTCTTTCTTTCTTTCTTTTTTTTTTTTTTAAAACATCCATTGCTCAACTAGGCCAAAACCAGCATCACCTTTAGATGAAGAATCCTCAATGGTTTCTTATTGGATCTGACACGGTACTGTAACTTACCCATAGACCTGTTCCTAAAGGATCCCTTAAATGCAGAAACTCTTACTAGAAACATGAACTTTTAATGACATTTAAAATCAAGCACCTACTAAGTATTAATTGAAATTGTTGCACAGAGCGTGAGTGGATAAACACTTAGCAGGTAGGCTGCCGTTTTAATGAGTGGGGAGTGGAGGTGTTTTGAGCTAGAGAAAAGAAACCCAGCCATTGTTCCATTAATACCTCCCAGTCACAAAGTTTGTTCTTTAGGCTTTTCTGCTTGTTAACATTGCTCTGTATGATCTACAGCAAAACTACAAATTCCTTAAAAACAATATCTCATAGTGTTCCTCACATATAGTAAGGTAAGTTTTGTGTGTGTGTGTGTGTGTGTGTGTGTGTGTGTGTGTGTGGTTTCTCACTTAATATTGTTAAGAATTCATAACTAACATAAATGTTGGCCACATCCAGCAATCTCCCTATACTAAGGTATATGCAAGTGAGGTCAGAAGAAAATCTTTATGAGGAATTCTGGTATTCCAGTGTCCTGAGATATTGACTCAATGTCTAACTTATTTGTTGTAAGGAACTGGATGTAATTTTAATCGATATGATATACTACCCCACTGTCCCCTAACTAATGTTATAGTTAGAAATGTCTCCTTTTCATTTAGATCAACATAGTTTTTCTGTGTGACTGCAGTGTGTACGGGAGAGCCGAGAGGATATGGATGAGCGCTGTTTGTCTATAGTCTTTATGCCACATTGAAGAAGGCAGTGGATGTGTTAGGAGCTTTAATACTTTGGGCAAGAAGTCCTGAGAAGCCTTCAGTACCACATTCTCTCCATTACAGCCTATATCTGTTTGTTGTATCAAGGATGCAGATAATGAAGCAGGAAAAGAATCAAGTCCCTTACAACATCTCCATGAGCCCATTTGGTTGCCAACTAGAAACTACGAAATCACTTATAATTAGATAAATAAACGTAGAAGGCAGAGCATAAAATTGTTGTATAAAATAAGGAAATGATTGGTATGTACTCTGAAGACCACAGAAAACTGCTTGCAGCAGAGTTTAAAATATACTATAGAGATGCCTTTGTGCTTCATAGGTGAGTATTAGATGGCAGAAGTCTTTTCCCTAAATGCTTCATTAGTCACTCTGTAAAGAGCATGCGAAATCGTGGACTTCATTATGACCTTTTACCATACCACTGTTGTACTTTACACTCTTCTTGTTTATGCTTCTAAGTGCTTCTTTCCTCACCCCCAAACAGACCACTCCTCAATTTTTTTAATGGCTCTGTTTGTCTTCATGTTTGTTTTTTATCTTTCAATATCACAGATTCATATTATGTCCTGCTTGCTTTGCTAACATAGGCAAGAAAACTTTCCTGGTTTTTACTACTTATTTCTCATACCCCAACCCGGAGAACTCAATATCAAATTCTTCTCTTCATGAATTTCCCTTTAGAAATTCAGGCAGGCCTCTCTGCTTCTGTGAGTCACCTCAGGTAGCCATTTTGCACTTCACGCTTCCCTCATTAATGTGCTGGGAATGTAGCTGATTGCCTCTGTGGCCCCTTAATTAAAGACAATTAAAAGTTGCTGAGTTTCCATGGGGATGACTGATTACCCAGCGGAGTTCACATTTGAGAAGATGAGCCCTCAATAGTCCTCTTGCATGAGAAGCAAGGACTCAGCCCTCAGGCCCCTTCATTTCATTCCCACAGTGCTTGCAAGTTAGCTGAGCTTTTATTAAAGTTGAGACCCAGATCCCTCACTTAATGGAGTCATATTACAAAATAAATTCTCAATGTCTCTTTTCCACCTTTTTAAGACCTCTTCTTGAAATTTTTATCTCCAAATGGTCTAGATAGAAGGGTGCTTATAAAGCATAATTAGTTAAGCAAGTTAGCCTGCTTCATCCCTTGGATGCGGGGTCTGAGTCTTCTAACTTGTTGAATGTTGCCTTGCTCCCAGACAGTCTGAATTAGTGAGGATTTCAAATACTGCAAAGACCCTAAGTCATCTGCAGCCCCCAGTTGACAAATATGGGCATGTGAGATTTCTGAATTGCTTTCTGTCTGTGACTGAGTTAATTATTCTGATATCTCTGGGAGCTTTGATAATTAACCAGAGTAGGGAGAGGATGTAGAATGTAGAAAAGTTAATATTTAGTCTGAGTCTCGAGAAAGCCAAAACCCATCTTGATTTTTCCATCCTTTCTTATATTAACACATTATCATTCTTTGTATTCCTTTAAGGAACACCTTCATTTTCTACCCAATCCCCAATTTCCTCCAACACTTTCATGGAATATAGCATTTTACAAAATTCTATTGTGGTTGTGCTTGCAAGTTTTGCCAATGCCCAAGTTGAAATCTCTAAAGTGACTAATTTTGTAAATGAGGGCTTGTTAGTGGTACCAGAGAGGATGGAGGAGACTGACTCCAAATTACAACCAGCCTCCCAAAGGATGGAGCTCAAGGCATTTGGAGAGTGAAGACACAGATGGTCTGAAGTAGGAGAAGGTGACTGTGGATGGGAGAACTAAAGACCTGCAGCCGTTGAATATCTATGTCCACATCAAGGTTCAGTCTCTTCATTGGTACTGTGTTCAGAAATTGACTGTGCTCCCATAATTTTGTTGTCTTGGACCTCTTGTATAAAAATAACATTCCTTAAACATATACACAGGCCCTAGTAAAAAGATGAGTGACCACAACCAGCTTGGGATGGGCATGTTGTAATTGAAATGAGACATGGCCCAGCCCTCTAAAGAATCATATTTGGATGACTTAGTTCTCAACAGATGACGGACAAATAACATATTGGTGAGTTCGTAGTTGAATGACCTACTAGGAAAGAGTACCTATATGGATGGAGTGGGCACTACGGCTGTAACTTGACCTGTATAACTTGTTCCTGGGTATTTCCTTCACTGTCTGATTCTCAGATGCCATTAAACGAACATCTCTACCCTAACACATTTCTCAGCATGATGTCCAGACTCACTTTAGACAGAAGTAATGGAGCTACCTGACCATGAACTGCACCTTCTGACACAATGAGGCTGAACAAATATTTCCTTGTTTAAATTGACTGTCTCAGGTCTAATGTTCCAGCAACCCCACCAAGTCCCTACAAATAGGAGAGCATTGCCAAGAAGAGCATACAACACCAGTGCTCTCTACAGAAAATCCAAGAATGCTGCTTTATACCATTGTTTAGTCAAGAAGCTGAAAGCAACATTTAAATCCAAAAACTAAACAAACTAAGCTGGATAGTCTCTCCAGACATTCCCTCACTTTCAAAGAAAAAACAAACAAACAAACAAACCTGTTCTTTGTTTTGAAAACTTTGTCCAGAGAGAGAAGTGAGCTTTTAACAAGTGAAAAAAATCTACATTGATTTCATTATGGACATTCAGTTGCAAATATCATCCCTTGAGTTGACAATATATGTACACAGTGTTTTAATTGCTGCTGAGAATCATTTGCTCCACTGTTTTATGATCTCTGGGCTGCTGAAGTTTCAGTACAGTAGGGCTAACTCTGTCCATGGAGTGGCTACTCCTTCCCTTGCTCTTTCTCCTACTCACGCTTTAAGTATGGAACCTTCTGCAGGGGACATACCTTATCTAGAAAGCTCCAAATATGTTTTCACATTCATTCAAATGCTGGAAAGGGGTTCAACTACCCTCAAGTTACAAAAAAAGTGATCCCATCTTGTTTTTTTTTTTTTTCATTCCAAAGGGTATCCAAGATGTTGTTCTTGCTCTTTGTAGTGGATGCTTGTTTAGGAGTTCTGAGTTGTATCTGGTCAAAACAGTGGCTCTATGGAAAAATAATTGGTCATGGTATCTCACATATCCCATTTATCTATTTGTTTATTCATTCATTTATTTATTTATGACACTTAAAGGGTATTAGCAAAATTTTCTAGAATTAAGGATATGGAATTCGAATACAGGACAACCCTACACATAAGATAGGGGACAACCCTCTCCCCCCGTTTCTTTCTCCCTCTTCCTCTCTCCTCTCCCTTCTCCCCTTTCTCCTCTCCCTTCCCACCTCTCTCCTCTCTCTCTCCTCCCTTTCCTCTCTCCCCTGTCTCCTCTCCTTCCCTCTCCCCTCCCCCCTCTCTTTCCTCCCTCTCCCTGTCTCCCTTTTGATATTTTTAACTTGGCAGTTCTTGCCATCTGACTTTTCTGGGTTTAAGCGATATGAACAATGATTCACAAACTGTTTATAATTCATGGGGAAGATTGCAAGATGTGTTCACTGTATTCCTGCTTTTTTGTCAACCATGCAAGTTATTCACAGAAGACCTCAGGTTAGGATTCTCAAAGGAAACCTGTTTATTATTATGACAAGGTTCTCCTGCATATAACACTCTGGCAATCCATGATTGAGTAGCCAATTTGATATAAAACAGTCTTAATTTCTCTAAAAAGCAGTACCATGAACTAAATTTAGAGACTTGGGTTATAGAGATTCTCCACAAAATACTTAATGTCTTACTGGGATAATAGAGGCATAATAGTTGTGAAAGCATGACAATTTGGTCCCTGTAGGTGGCCAGGAACAGGTCACATGTGGGTCTGCCAGTTCTTTGTTCATGTATACCACAGATGTGTTTCAAGCAGTCCCTGGATAAGAAGCCCCCATGCTGTGCTCTCTGCAGGAGGTGAACCTGACCTATGGAGACCACCCCTGAGAGTGTGTGTAGTTCACTTTGCAGGATCCACTCTGTCCTTGATCTTCTTGCTGTGAGTGACATCAAGGTGACCAATTAGTGGGCACTGAGATGGTGTTTTCTGTGATATTGTAAGGGCACAGAGGTCACAGGCGATTCAAGCCCAGTGGAATCCCAGGAGGCTGCATAAAGCCAGGCCTCTGAAGTCTGACTTCAACCCAGCATCCCTCAAATGAAGCTGTGGCTCCTTTCTGAACTTGACCGGGAGCCTTCTCCCTGAGCAGGTGCAGGCAAGGCAGCAACTTCTGAATAGCACCGACTCTCACTGATTGCCAAAACCAAGCTTTACCCTGGGACAAGGTAAACTGGGTCATTCTCAAGGGGAGATGAAGGTAAATGAGCTGGCTAGGAAAACAGTCATAGTGGCAGAGGTATGGGGGTAAAACTGTGCTCTCACTCTGTAAGGGTACATAAACATTTCTCTTCATTTCTTTTTCTACTACTAAGTTTTCCAGATGATCCTACATGAAGGGAACTGTCATGAGGCCTTTGTTTTCTGACAAATTTTTGAGTAAAAGAGATTTTCTTGACCTGTTTGATGAAACAAAAGACTCCTAGAAGTTCAGTCTCTTTTTCAGCATCGGTATTTTCTGCTCCATTTAGTTAAGCACAGAACAGGACCAGGGCTGTAAACCAGAATAAAGAACATTCACCTCAAGAGTGCCCTAATCTACTGGCTGCAACTCTGGTCTTCAGTTTACTCATGAACTCAGTTTTCAGTCCAACGGCAATCAGTTATATTGCAAAGCCAGTAGAATACGATTTTCTATTGCTACCTCTCCACAACTGTTATGGTCCAGTGTGAGTAGACTAAAGCTTTCTCTCCATTTGCCTCTTTCTAACATATGCCTTCTCCCTTCTTTCCTCCAAGTGTTTGTGTGTGTGTGTGTTTTGATAAAACTGGCAAAAAGTTTACAGTGTACTAGGGATTAGAGAGGGTAAGTGGATAATCTTAAATGTTCAGTAATATTTTATATCACATAGTATTGATAGCTTTGCTTATATCTGAAGTGAATGAAAGAAAAAGAATTTAGATTTTTTTATTTCAGGTAGAAACTTCTCAATATTTGAATTATATATGTATGTGTGTGTGTGTGTGTGCATGTATGTATGTGTATGTGTTTGTATGTGTGTGTGTGTTTTAGAGAAGAGACCTAAACACAAATATGGAATTCATTTAAGCCTCTACATAGTTTTAATTTAAAAAAAAAAAAACCTGTTTTCAATGACCTATACTTCAATAACCATCCATTCCATGACATCAGATGTGACATTTTCTACTTCTGGTTTCATGTACTTATGTAAATTCTTAATAAGCTTCAGATTATGGAGATTTTTGTTAACCATATTTTCAGATCATTGATGTTTAACTTGAATTTCATTTGTCTCATAGTCTACTTTTTAATGATTAAATTCATAGAGAAACATAATCTATATGTCATTATATGGCAGTTATTGTAGTTGCAATGTAGTCAAAGCTAGGTTTTATCATCTTCTGCTTCATCTTTGTGTGCCTCATCAGGTGATCAGCACTCTCATGGATAGTGTTTGGGAAATAATCTTCCAAATAAGCTTTGAATGTGTCATCATATCACCTCACATATAGAGATACAGATACATCCACACAGATGCAAAATAAACACAGACATACACAGACACATATACATATACACAGAGTTATTCAGAGACACAGAGGCACACAAGGACATACACAGACACACCTAGGCACAGAGGCTCACAGAGATGAACACACACACACACACACAGAGAGAGAGAGAGAGAGAGAGAGAGAGAGAGAGAGAGAGAGAGAGAGAGAGAGAGAGAGAGAGAGAGAAAGAGAGAGAGAGATACACATTCTATAAGACACATATACAAACACACAGGAACAAATTTGAAACTTGTCTATATCCACTATGCTTTTCAATGTGTTAGGAAGTGTTTGAAGCAAATTGTAATTTCTAAAGTTTGTTCACTTGGTACGTGGGGTTGGTTAAGGGCCAATACACATGATTAGAGACCTTCAAGAACTTATCTTGACTTATGAGTTAATATTTTGTATGTGTGTGTGTGAGTATGTGTATTTAAATTAAAATTGTTGTTTTCTAGTCCAATCATCTTGAAATCCCATGGGAGCAGAAATGAATCTACTCTTAGAGACTGTGAAGGTCTTTGGAACTGAGTTGGTATGGAGGTTCACTGCAGAGCAATGGTCTCTGCTCTTCTGAAGAGACAACACATAGGTTTGACCGGTATGCTGTTCCTTTGACCTTTGACCTTGTACATTTGTCAGATTTGGAGACTCCCACTTTTGCTAGCAGAATTTTTTTATTATTATTATTAATCTTAATGGCAGTACTCTAAGTTATCACATTCTTTTCAGGAAAACCTAAAACAAACACAAAACAAATTGCTGGGGAAGGAATACTTGTTGATATGTCCCTCAGAGCAGCACACACAAATCTGGTGATGTCATAAACACAGCCTCATGATTCTCAGATGAAAAAGACGATAAAATGTGCAAATGCTGGGTGTCATTACAATCACAGAGTCCATCTTTCTAAAGCTCATAATTTTCAGACATTTACAACAGTTCTGTCTGCCCCCGCAGAGGTGAGTTATAATCAGATACAACTACAGGCAATTGTCTCTCAGCCAAACTCAAAGGCAACCTCCATTAACAATACCAACATTATTCATTTGTCTTTATTTGTGCAGCAGTTGTATCTAGGGAGCGAGACACAGAACAGAACATCGAGTGCCTTCTGAGGCTCCTGTTCTACTTTATTTTAATCCAGGCAACGGCTACCTTGATTGACATGTGTGCACACAAAGGAACAATAGCCTCCTCAGCTGGTACCTTTCTTTCCCTCTTTGCCTTCTCAATTTTCTTATTTTCTCTACCTAGATTTTTCTTCCTGCATCATCCTTCCTCTTGATTTTGCACTGTTCTCACTCCTCATCCCTCCTTGGTTTCCTTTTCTCTTCATTTCTTAAGCTCTGTGAGCTCATGGCGTGCCTCTCCTTGTTGGTGCCTGAGGTGCTTTGCACAGAGAGCTAAACAGCTAGGAACTCACCAGAGCACTGATCTATTTACGTTCTGCATTGTTTTTGCGGGATTTCAAATGGTGTTTTTTTTTTTAAAGCACAGAAAAGGAGCCCATTAATTTCCTTTGCTGTCTCATTCTAGCTTGCTCTGTTTCTTTAAACTGTTTTTGATTCTTGCTCAGAAATAGACTTTGAAAACAGACTCTGGCAGTAATAAAATTAACCTGATCCAATGGTGTCAGATGGAGTTCCAAGATGTGAATGGTGTATGGTGCAGGTGCATGGGGCAGCCCCTGTCTGTGTGTTCTATCTGGCCACCGGTCTGGTACCTCCCATTCATAGAAGAATTTCTATGAAGGTGAGACACCAGTTGAGTCTCCATCACAGTGTCTGGCAGGACGTTCCGCAGTTGTCCCAACCTTATGTTTCTATGAGCTGAACGTTTGCTCTCCCTCATGCCTGTCATTCAAAGACTAATTCTTACACACAACTGTCACCCCTATTATTCTCTTATGGTTGACTCATTTCCATCAGTCTCAGTATACAAAACAATTGTAAATAGAAAATAGAAAATAAACCAGAGAAAGCAAGGTTACCTGTCAATCTGGGAATGCTTTGACAACAACTCCAGTCACTAGCCACCCAGTTCATTTCTCTTTAGAGAAGAGATTTTCAAGATCCTGCCCACAAAACCTTCTGTGTTCATCTAAGCAAATGTGTGTTTGCAGGAAGGAGATAGCCATCCCAACAAGTTCAGACCTGATGCTTTAATCTGTGTAAAAGAATCTTAGATACAGACCAGTGAGCTGAAGAACAAAGATTCTTTTGTAAAGAAGGTGTGATAACCATGATGACCTGGGACGAACATGAATAGGGTAGAAGAGCTGGATCTTCACCATGGTCAATCTTTTTTCCACTGAAAAGTTAAACCATGGTTGCAAGATTATACACACCTTAGAAAAATTCATATGGGAAAAGAACAGTCTTCCTGGATTGTGATTTTAAGGGATGTACTATGGAAAGGTGACACTGTGGCATAAGAGAGAACGCCTTCCTACTGTCCACATTGCTGGAATTTGAACATAGTTGCAGGCATAATAGAGGGAATAGGATTGGGAAGGAGTGGTTACACCTGCAAGAGTAATTTACCATGTTGGACGGGGTGGGGCAAGGGAGCATATAATCTATGTTAGCCAAACCTATTTCTTGAATGATTGGCTAATTGTTTGCTACTTGAAAGATGCTGTCTCAGGGCTGTTACTTGCCCCAGTGCACAGACTCTATGCTATTGAACTTAGGTCTCTTGTCTCTTCTTTTCCCTTTATTACTTCCACTGTTCTATTGTATCATTTACTATTAACAGACTTGTCACTGTGTCTAATCTCTTATTAACGGAGAAAACAAAACTGCATGTACTAATAATGTATCTCAGATAAAACTAAAGGGAACCTGATTGCAGATTCTGAGAGGGTCCATTTTGAATTGTTTTAGTCAGATGTCACAGATTGGCCAGTTTATAAAGGAAAAAAGTTTGAGTCTTTGCAATTCTTCAGACAGATAGTGGTCTCATGAAAATACAGAGAAGGATCTATCTCTTCTGCCAAAATAGATTCTTGAAAGTTACATCTTCTAGAGTGAAAAGACGACATCAACCCCTGGCAAACAGAGAAGAATGAGAGGCAAGCATGCTCACAGTGGTATCCAGCTTGCTCAGGATAATGAAACCACAGTGTTTCACTCACTTCAGATGCTGCAGCTCTCACTGTATTCATATTGGGAATTAAGAAATGCCCAACTAACACAGAAGTAGAGGCTCACAGCCATCCTTTGAACTGAGCAAAGGGTCTCCAATGATAGAGCTAAAGAGAGGAGCCAAGGAGCTGAAGGGGTTTGCAGCATGTAGCAGATGGCCTAGTTGGTCATCAACATGAGGAGAGGCCCTTGGTCCTGTGAGGGCTCTATGCCCCAGTGTAGGGGAATGCCAGGGCTAGGAAGCAGGAGAGGGTGGGGTAGTGAGCGGGGGGGGGGAGGGAATGGGGAGGGGTTTCAGAGGGGAAACTGGGAATATCATATGAAATGTAAATCAAGAAAATATCTAAAAAAATTAAAAAAAAAAAAGAATCCCTATAGACTTTGACAGTAAAAGGATTCAAACAAGAGTGCCATGAGAGTGACAGAAGCAGCTCTAGTTATTTAAGATGTTCAACTTGTCCTGTCTACCCAGGAAAACCCACCCAGATACAATATATGTGCTTTCCTGTTCAGATCTTCCTGCCCTTAGTGTTATGAACTTCTTCTAGATGCCGTACTTCTAAGGGCATACTCCCTAATAATTAATTTCCACTGAGTCTTACAACTCAGTCCAATCTCCTAACCTTCTCAGATACTCTTATTAAATGGCTACTTTCTCCTGCCACTTCAGTCCAGTCTCCTCATATCTTTATCTCACACTAAGTTTATATGGAACCCACAAGAAATGTACAGGCTCCTTGAGGTCAGAGACTAATTTTGAGTCATTTTATTTGGCTTCACTTTATTTATTTTAAGGATTTACATTCACCTTAGTCTGGAGATTGAGATTTATAGTAAAGAAGAGATTCCAGTTCTCCAAGGTAACACACAAAACAATAGAAAATTAGGGAGACAGAAATTGTGGTTTTAAAAAAAATAGAGGAAGTCATAGGTATGATTAAGAAGTGAAAATGCTTGTAAAAATCTCCCTCTAATGTTTTAGATAACAGTGCTCAGTGTTTGACTTTTCTACTAGCAAGGCCCAAAGATAAATTCATGAGGAGATCCTGGATTTACTCTTGTTGTAACAGAGACCAGAAAATAAACAAAACATTCATGTACTCAGCAAAAGCCTATCTATTCTTCACATTAAAGAAAAGTATCTCCAGGGTTTTTTTTTTATAAACCTGCTGCTATGTCAAGTAGCAAACAAAGTTTTTAATTCTATCCCACATAATGTATCAGCCAACACAGCTTTATGTTGATATTTTGTATAATGTTCTTTGGCTCTGGCTGAAGCACTTGATCAAAAATTGGGTTTTCTACATTGTTACACACATTGATTCAAGCCATTGATATAAACAATATTCAAACAATAACAACAACAAAAAATAAGCTTCTGTGTATCTCTGGAAGAAGCCAACACAGAAATTGAACATATATATATACCCATACCCAGTGAATGTTCGTTTTAGATTAGTTTGTGTCTTTTTTTTGGCTCTAGGAGGAAATGGGACATTTCTAATGAGCTCTCATCATTGTGGCAGCCAGACCCTGCACAGATGATATGAGGCACTAATCGCCAGGGACAATGTTTGCCCAGATGTGGCTCTATCTATGCTACAAAGCATTGTAAATGTCAAACCCCTGGTTGAGATGCAGTTGTGCATTTACCATACACAAAGCCGGCTGGAGAACAAAAGGTGCCAGATAGGGACACATAAATCATTACAATAGGACCAACAGATCAACAGCATTGCCCTGAGAAATAGGATGGCCCCAGGTCACGCTTCTTAGATCAGCAGTGCCTTCACAAAATGCCCTTTTTTTGTTTGTCCTGTTTTTGAAGAGGCACCATGGGCTTTTTGTAATTAAAGTTGTATTGATTTTGTATTTTTAAAAAAGGATTATAAAGGGGCCAGCATGAACCAGAACAAAGGCAGATAATGGATAGTAAACATGAGGAAACCTAACAGTTCACAAATGTGCTTGTAAGAGGTTTCACATACCTGCCTCCCAAAGTAGATTCAAACGTTTTGATTGAAAAGCCCCAAACTGTGTACCAGCCATTTCCAGTACTGGACCTAGCATTGACTTACATTGATTATAACAATTATGTTTGTAGTCTGCTTGATTTCCAAATCTTTAATTTATCTTAAATGAAATGTTAGTTCCTGGATGTCAAATACAGTGGATGAAGCCTGGGGCACAATGATAAAAGGGCTCTTTAGAACTTCAGGACTCTCTTTGTTGGGCACCAAAGCCCACCCACAGGCCAAGCAGGCACACATAGCCTCAGGGGGCACATTGAGTTTAGTATTCACTCTGTTGTACAGTGTCATAGGTAATTAGGGAATGAGACTTCAGTGCTTCTGCAGGTCAGCCCAGGTGTGTGTCCAGCATCTTTCAGTCCCAGTAGGGACATTAATTCTAGGTGCCATGCAACTGGACAAGTTGTTTAAATGTATGGCCAAATGGAGTCATCAGAATTTTGGTACCAGCAATTTCCCCAGTTTTTGAATGATATACTTGCACGTGTGTGTGTGTGTGTGTGTGTGTGTGTGTGTGTGTGTGTGTGTGTAGATGAAAACCTTTTTGTGGGTGACCAAAATAAGTGAACTGGCTGCATGTTCATTTTGAGGTCACAGATTACTTTCAGTTGTTAATATGTGCTGTCCACCTTTGGCATGACACCCCTTGATTAATTAAGGCTAACTGACCAGTGAGTCTCAGAGATCCTCTTGTCTTGAATCTCCTAGCACATTTAATTATAAGTGCATAAACTCCACTTGGCTGTGTTTTTATTTTTTATTTTTATTCTTTGGCTGTCTTTTTAAAATGTGACTTCTAGGCATAGAACTCAGTTCCTCATGCTTGCCTAGCAGTCAGTCAGTGTATGAACTGACCAATCTCTTCAGTCCAAGCAGCACAATTCTCTTGAGGGCATCTTTTCTTAGCCTCACTGAGTTGATGTCACATCTAGACTTTCTGCCTTTCTGATACCTTCTCACCCAGTTCTACTTCAGGAATAGTGGAATGAAGTCAGCACCCTTTGACTCTCAAGTGTAATACTACCGCTACTGAGCCAGTAAACTCTCGAAGCTGTTTCCCTTGCTGGATACTCATTATGGGTGGCTTCCCAAGAGGCCTAGGAAGTGGCTCCTCTCTGCTACTTTGATGAAAGCTTTTCATCCTGATTCCCCCAATGATTCTGCTCACCCATGTGAAATCAGTACTGGTCCATCTTTGGGTATCAGGTTCTGGAACTGAAGCCAGGAGAGAGGATATGGTACATCCTTCATTCCTGTCTCTTTCTGGCTCCACCCCACATTACTATGCATAAACACTTTCTCTATTTCAGTCAAAACCTAAAGTCCTTCACAAATCAATTCAGATAAATGAATCGTTGTTATTTGAATCCCAGTGTGTGTAGGAGATTGGAACTAAAGAGAAAACGAGATGTCATAAGAGTGGCGGTTTCCATGGGGCTCTCTGTGCGTGACTGGCTAGCACGCATAATGACCGGACTGAGGCAAATCAGATAGCTATCTGAAAGGGCTAAGCAAAAGTGATTGATGGGATACCTGTGCAAATCACATGGGAAAGTTTCAGAATTTCAGTCAGAAAGCCTGTGATCTGGTTCTAGCTCTATGACTACCTACTTGCTGAATCCAAAGAATGTAATTAAAGTCTCCGACCACTACCGTTCGCTTTCATTAAATGTAGGTATGTACACACACTAAGTCACTGTTAGCTTTGTGCTTCTAGGGAATAAATTTCTATACTGGTAGTTTGGTACCAAACATTGATGTATATTCTACTTACATATTTGAAACCTTACTAGGTCCTAAACAGAAAGTCTATAAATAATCACTAAATCAATATTTACAGGATGCTTGCTTCAAGCACAGCTTTACATAAAACAGGATAAAATAAAGAAGTCTAAAAGCGTTAAGATGCAGACTCTTCAGCATAGTATTTTTAAGGCATGCAAGCGCTTCAGATATAAATGATGTCCATGGGTGACTTTTGGACCCAAATAAAGCAACATGGAATAATTACCATGTACCATGTGACAGGAAGGATTCTGGGACTTCATGTGCATTTGGCAGACTCTGAGTGAGGAAAACACTGAATCAATGTTTCCACAAGGAATAACCAATAGGAAGAACTAGCCACACGTGTGGAGTAGGGGAGGGCAGGGTTGGAGAGATTGAAGCTCTTTGTCTTGCTTGCATGTAAACTGAAGGGAAAGCATTAGAATCGCATACCAGTTTTCCCACAGAGCAAGGAAAGGTTTTTGCTTTTAATGGATGAAGGGTGTGTATTCTCAAGATTTCCCCATGAAGACTGAAATGTTGATTCCATATTAACCTTTAAATTCTGTGTTAAAAGATGAGAAACACTAACGGAAGAGCCAAAGAAACGACAACAGCAGAAGCTTTAAACACATCACTGATGTTGCCTGAGAAAGCTCATGGGGGACTGTTCTCAGGCTGGAAGAGACGAAGAAGAAACAAACAGGAATACAAAGTCTACATTTGGTTTGTGCCTTGAAGCCACCGGCATTAATTAAGATTCTACAGCTTCCAAACAATTATGACATAATTAAAGTAAGATTCTTTCTACAGTAAAACGATAAGAAATGACTTTTAGAAACCATGGGAACCATTAAAACAGCACATTGGCATCAAAATGAGCAATATTTACTAGTATTAACACTATTAAAACGCCTTTGAAGACAAACTCGGGCAATTATTACGCAGAACAACTCACATGTGGAGACAGAGAGCAGTGATAATTAAATCCCACACTCTATATATCTCTCTTTTTTGTATTTGACAGAACAGTCTTTAAGAGAATCTATTTTAATGGCGTTGAATTAGCAAGACATTCAAATAGAGAAAGGGCACTTAGCAGGAGGTCGGTATTCAAGGAGACACAGCCTCCATCATCATTGTTATTTTTTATTATTCTTACACTTTTGGAGACACTAAAGCTCCATTGGTGGGCTGCTACATGCACAGATAAGTTCAGTCTCTGGCCCATAAACTTTCTCTAATGGCGTAGCACATCCTTAATTACAATGGCCAATGTGCAGCTAAGTCAGAGTGAATTATGCAGGGCTAATAGATGGAGCACTTGAGACTTGGGTCACTGGCTTGGATCAGATGGCAAACATGTGTCCAGCTGATCAAAAGGAACTTGGAAAAGCACTGGGCCTCCCAGAGAATTTGGAGGCCACCAATGTTAGGTGGGCGAAAGCATAAATCCAGTTAAAGGCAGTCTTAATAGAGACTGAAGATGCCTTATTTTCTTCCTAGGGTTTGTGTGTTTAAGAACATTCACAGAGGGATTGCCTTGATAGCAGGGTATGTTCAGAGTAAGAAAGGACAGAGAGGTGGTACAGAGCTTGTGTTTCCATTCCACTGTCCTGTGTGGTCACATCATCCCTGCACATAGAAGGCATTTATAAGTGAAAAGAACAAAAGAAAAAGGAATATCAGGAACACTAGCAGTTCCTAAACACATGTCAATATTTATTATAAAGACTCTTAAACTGTGTCCAAGAAATAACTAAATATCTTACCAAAGTATCAGTGAACTATATGGTATGGGGAACCATGCAAGAAAGATATGAACAAGAGAGATGAGAGGGAACCAAAACCTTTACACCCTGAATAGGATCTGGATATCTTCCTTAAAACATGTGTCTGTAAAGACAGCTGAAGAGGACATCTCATGCCTCTGGTAATCAGAAGTGAGGCTGTTGGTGACATGCTAATTTTTTTTTTTTTTTTTTTTTTTTTTTTTTTTTTTTTTTTTTTTTTTTT
>NW_022196895.1:23753823-23774783 GCF_008632895.1 Mastomys coucha | reverse complement strand
TTGCAAACTAAAGGACTGAGGTAATTTGTTCAAACCACTGTGTATTCAACATGGACTTTATAGCAGGAAAATGGCAACACATCTCTAGAATAGATTCCTGGACCTTAAAGAAGAACTGCTCAATCATTTTGCCACTCTCCTCTATCGATGAGTGACATCAGAACTCAGGGAATTGCGTTAGCATTTTAAATGATGCTAACTGTTATCACCAAGGTCCAGATTTATTAGAACCCAGTCTCAGGGTTCAAAATGGTAGAATATAAATCATATAGAAACTTAATTCTAACCTTCGACTTTGAGGAGACATGTCAGGTAAAGGTACCTGGATACAAGGGCCCTGGGTACCCTGAGAGGGAAACCCTTTAGATCAAAGGATTAATATCACTTCTGAATACTAACTCAGATAACTCGCTCATGGATGTGTTGAATGTTTGTGGTTAGCATACTGCTTGTAACCATTTCTCTGTGAGTTCTTAGGAGCCCGAATGTGCTTGTTTAACTGTCCCAGCTGATTAGGAGGTGAAACAGAAGGATCTCATGTTCAGTGCTCACATGGACTTGAGAGTGAACTCAGGCTTGGGCAAACTGTGTTGACATTAAGAAGTACAGAGGGCTGCATATGTATGTAGGTCAGTGACACCCTGGGTCAGATCTATACTACTGACAAGAAATTACAAGGTTTGACACTGGTATTTTTTTATAGAAATTTTAAAATTATGGTATTTACATATGTCTAATGAGGTATCTTGAGGATGAGCCTGTCTACATACAACCTTCATGTGCTCCATAAATACCTTTACACGTGTACCTAAAGGTCAGTTTATACAATAATTTTGAGTAGCTTTGTGTATATTGACTGTGATATGAGGAAATATTTGGAGTTTTCATCTATGGTATCCTTTCATCATTCAAAAAGTTTTGGATTTTGGAACAGTTTGCTTTTGCATTTTCACAGTTTGCTTTTGCTTTGTCATCACCTGGGGACACGCTAGGCCTCCAAGGCTCTCTGCCTGTAGCTCTATAGTACCAGAAATGTTGCTTGTACAGATGCTGCTGGCTATGTATAGAACCCACGAACCTATTCTATAATCATTCAGAGGTTCTTGAGGGTACAAAAGTTGCCCAAAAGTAAAACTGGAGCCCAATGTGGATCAGATACCTAGCCTTCACTAGTTTCCATGAGGCCTCTCTGCCTGCCGGCTTCTGGGTTTC
The DNA here is from genome assembly GCF_008632895.1 of Mastomys coucha. Lineage (NCBI taxonomy): Eukaryota > Metazoa > Chordata > Mammalia > Rodentia > Muridae > Mastomys > Mastomys coucha. Next base: position 23,773,571 of record NW_022196895.1, on the reverse strand, counting down.
CCTTCTGCCTCTTGACATGTGTCTAATACTGTCTTATTTGCTTTGACAGTTTTACTCCATTGTCCCTCCCGTTCTCTGCTTACATATGCCATCCACTTGGGATTCTTACCTTTCCCTTCCCCTATAATATTCTGAATCCATACCGTTCAACTGTTATATCACACCAACACCTGACTTGCTTTCTAATCTTTTCAGGATGACTGATCTCTCTCTCTCTCTCTCCTTTGTGATTTTAAAATAAGAGTTAAGTTCCTTTCTTTCTTACCTTGCAGTGCAGCAAAAAAACTGGGCATATAATGTCTACAAGTTTTGCAGGACCACTGAATACTTTTGCAGAATAGTCATAGTATATAGTACTAGTTATATAATGCTGAAATATATGACACATTATGCTGCTTAACTGGGAAAGACATATATTTTACCCATCTAAGATATCCCAAAAATTCTTAGTCTCCAGAAGAGTTGCCTTCCATGACACCTATGTACTATAAGCACAGGAAAGATTCGAATCGTAAGACAGTCAGATATTTCCATTACCTGTGCTCATATTTCATTGATTCACTTAAACCATGGGAGGAAGGCCCAAGAAAACAGAAATAGGCCAGATATTATCAGGCTCAGCACAAGACAGTATAACATTAGTGGGCAATTCTACTATGTTTATAAGAACGATGGCCAGAAACCCAAGAATGGGTAAAGCACAAGACTTTTTTCAGATACATTAACATTCATGCAAACTGAGAAAAATATTCCAAAGACATAATTTGGAGTCAGAGAAAATCAAGTATACAATTATCTTCTAATATCAATAGTTAAAGAGTGTTGTATTTTCAGATCAAATTCTTGATTTTCATTTTTTAAAAATCTAAGACAAAATTGATTATTGTTATAGTCAAGAGGCACCAGTGTGTGCAAGTTGATATATCCAAAGCATATGGATAAAAGCACAGCAAACATGTTAACAAATAAAATAAGTGTGATATTTTATAAAGGCAAGACTGGTTACAAATGAAATTCATGAAAAGGAAAGGTTTATGTGAAAGGCAAAGTTAAAAAAAAAAACAAGTCTAATTAGATGGTGACATAGACTATGGATGAGCAGCATCTGACAAGGAAAGATAAGCAAACACCTTGAATTATTGAGTGTATACAAATCAGCATGTCTCCACTCACTCCCGTCAAGGTTACCAGGAGCCAGACAAAGAGATGAATGACACACACCTTCATTATTTAGGCCAATTCTCCAGTCTGTCTGGAGGTGATTGGGTTGCCCAGATAAACCATTTAACGTTTATCCCCAAGCAGTGGGTCAGATAGCAATTTATCTCATTTGGTCTCTAAAGAAACTTAAAAGAAAGAAGGCCCATGAAATCGCCAGCTCTCTTATCCAACCATATTAGCTCTTGTATCTGACTGATCTCTGACCATTTGCTTGATTGAACCGTTGCTCAATCAAGCATACTGAAAATGTTAAAGGCATTTTAATATATGCATATTTGGTCAGGAAAAAATGTCTAAGCCAGGGGCAGTGTCTTTCAGAGAGCGGCAAACTATTTTGTAATGATGTTTTGACAATAGGTAGCATGTCTTGAATAGGTTAGACGTAGACTATTAAAAACAGAAGTATGCATCCCCAGAGAGATGGCTGGAAAAACACAGAGCCCTTCCATAGCAGAGTCTATCAGAAATAATATTTATAAGTCACCAGATAGTAAAAAAAAAAATCTCTGGTGTTTGAGAATATTTTGTGCCTTACTTATTTCTGGGTACCATTTAAACACCCCACCTGAGACCTGCATTTCTCCCTTCCTCCTTAGACTTTTGAAAATGTTGGCTTGCCAAATATTTTGACTGACTAAAGTATTGAGGTTTTCACCTTCTACTTCCTCCAATCATATTCATGTTTATTTTTTAATTAATCATACTGTCCTTACATTAGTGTTTTATATTAGTTCTTTTGTTTTCTGTGCTTCTTTGTCAATTGAGTAGAAACATATGGGAAAGACAGAATTTTCTCTGTTTGTGCCCTGTCTCTGGTGCAGTATCTATTAAGTAGATTCTACATCTTGGTCATTTCATGAATGTTCATGTTCATGAAGAAAGCAAAAATCAATTCCACTATGAAAGAAGCTTCTTCCTCATAAGTACGTGCCATGGATAGTTTTTTTTTTTTTCACAAGACTAATGATTTTTAACCTTATGACTACATCTCTCTACCTGTTTGGCCTCCTTTCTCTAGACAGCCCAGAATGATATCAATAAAAAATTCTCACTCCTCTTCAGTAGTTTGAGCATGGAATTTTTCAGTGTTATACACTACAACTTACACACACATTTATAAAAAGCATCAATGTAGGTAATTCATACCTTGTCACAAATATCATAGCCTTTAATGAAAAAAGACCATTTAGTGACTTGGGCACAGAAGTAAAAGTCTTGCTATGGAAAATCTCAGCCAACAGTTCAGTCTCAAAATTAGGTGCCTAGCCATATCCAAACATGTAAAAAACAAAATACCACTGGCAATAATATTCAACCTGAGCAGGTAAACTAACTATTTCTAAAACCACAGCATTAGAAGATTAAGGAAAGAACACAGAAGGCTCTTATATTTACAAATTCATTCCCTTTCTCGTAAAGTGACTGCTCATAACCGGTTCTCCATTAACCCAAGCTCTCATATGTGGTCCCAAGGAATTTGTCTAGAAGGCCAAGCAGAGTAATGAAACACAGCTTTCAGACAGGATTCTGCTGGAGATTAACCCAGGAATCTCTATATGTTCCACCTCTCTACTCCTCCCACTAAACCAACAAACTGAAAATGATACAAGGTCTGACTGTGTTCTCTGTTCTCTGTTTCTCCAGATTATGGAAATAAACTTTTAAGTTTTCTGGCAACTTTTTTTAAAAAAATATTTTTATAGACAGCTTACCGTAGTTTACAGGACAAATCTTGGAATTACTGAACTAATAAATACTATCCTCAACCTCAAATTTAAGAAAGAAGGGTTTGATGATAATTTCTTTTGATAATTTGGCAAAAGTTATTGTACTTAACTTTCATGATTGTATTTATAATTAGATCTCCATCCCACTAAAATAGTCATATGCAGCATTTTATTCATGGCATCTAAACAAAATAAACAGCTGTATTTAAGTGCAAATATCTGTTTCTTTTACAAAGCTTTGTAGCACTCCATATGCCTCAATTATCTCTGTTCAGAAGACCCCTGTGAGCTCCTCTCATTCTCCTTCCCTGGTGCTTCAAGCAGGTAGACCTCGCCCAGGCCTGTCTGGAGTGCTTTCCCATGGAAATACGGAGTGAGTCCTTCCTCCAAAGTGGTCCATCGAAGAAAACCCTCAATCTGATTTGTTTTTTCCTCAAACACAAGCAGAAGACAAGAAGCTGAAAGCAATGCCTAGAGTTAAAGGAGGCCTGCAACAAGGAAGACAAATTAAAGACTGAAATTATCACCGTCCCTCCAGCTGTTACTTCCCCACTTATTACGAACTTTGGTTTAGTGCACGAAAATTAAATGGAGTTTTGTGCTATTCATTGGGGTAAGAGCATGTATTTCTTTTAGCCAGCAGAATGCATGGATGGAATGGAAAAAACCATTTCCCTGCTGAATGCCCCTTTTGCTTGGTGTTCCTTGTCTTCTGAACATGCACAGAGTGTGCCTTCAAGTGGGTATTATGATAACTTAACAGTCTATAGCACTCAGTTCTAGTCCTGTTCTACCTCTAGTACTCCATAGTCTAGTCAGTGGTCTTTGACCTAACTTGAGGTTCCCATAGCTCAGAAAATAAACAAGGTTACCAACGGCAGCAAGTTCTGGAGCATGTCTGATCATATGTGGAAATGTTTCTGTGCCACGCTGGCTAACCCATCTTTGGCAAATGCTGAATTTAACTCTCTGAGACCCTCACTCTTTCAATTATCTCCAGAGATTCAGGGATCAAGGTAATAAAGGCCTAGAGAGGCTACAGGAATTTTCATTTGAATTCATGCTTTTACATTCTGTTGCTTGTTTTCCCACTTACTAGCCTCTCTGTACCATACCTAAGGGGTTTTTCTCCTAATAGGATCCATCCTTCAATTTGCATTCTTCATGGACTCATAGATGATTTTGTTATATGAACCTAGGAACCTCAAAATGAAAGCCACCCCTTTACTTGTCATAGCTAATTTTATTAATTTTTAATAAATCATTTGTTCAAGAACAAATACAAAAAGAAAGTGGAAAATTCAAAACTAAAATGGAAACAAATACCTGGTTTTTGTTCCATTTTGAGACAGCAGTTTGCCAGCCATGGAACACATTACTGGAACCTGGCAGCCTCTGTTTGTTTTTAATACCAGTGTGCTTGTCATATAATATAACAGCTTTTTATTTTCAACGATATTAACTGTCTGCAGGGAGAAAGAGGTAGAAGACCTCTCCAGGACCTGAAAGTCTTATAAATAAATGAGTTTTTTAACCTCTGCTGTAATACAGCTATCTTTTCAATATAATATTAAGAACCTTTGTGACAGGATCTGTCATTTTAAATACAAAAAAATACTCTGCCCATGGAATAAAAATACTTACTTGGCCGATGAAAAATATTTATTCTCCATTTTTACTTCCTTTTGCTCACAGTTTAGAACGCATTGCTGCTCTACCTGGCCATAATCACAGGAAGACACTGAGAAACACTAGACAAACAGGGGTATGGACATGTCAATGGAGGCATGGTCAAAGCTGGCAAAAGGCTCACCAATGCTTCTATTTCATGGGAGTTACTCCTCACCATCTTAAAGTTTAGACTAATGAGATACCTCTGGAAAGATCAAGGAATTCCAGAAAGTTCTCTGTAGATTACAAAAATGAGCACAAGAAATATCATTATGACCTAGCCTTTTGCAGGCTGCATGAGTATCATTCTCATACAAATGTAGAAGGTGAAATCTGGCCACAGGCATCAAACAACTGTATCACACTCTGGGGTATAGAACACTGAACAGTGGGTAATTGGGACATCACTAATAACCAAATGGTTTGGAACATTTATCATGTTTAAAGTCACCTGTAAGGTTATCTTTGAACTCAAAGCAGCCTCTGTTCTGAAGAATATATGTATATATACACACATATGTACACATATATTTACATATGTGTATATATACATCATTAAGATATTATTATATTGATTATTGCTGATGGTCCATCTGCCACAGCCAAGGAAGGGATGATAGTATTTTTTAGTGTCATATAACATGAGAAACATGTGCAACTATTATAATGTTTCATAAAAGTTTTTGAAAAGGTGCACAAATTCCATACCTTTAACCTTCTTTTCTTAGTTTCTTTTTAAAAATGTTTTGTGTCTATCATCTCTTTGACAGGATGTGATAATGTCTGTCTTTGTTCTGTTTGTCACTCCTTTGGCTCAACACCAAGAGGACGTCTATTTCATTCAAGCTAAGGGGTCACGTGACTGATATCAAGAGCGTTCAGTATTTGTAAAGGTACCACTCAAGGAGCTGACAAACAATTGATGTTTGTATTATTTAGCTTTATGTTTTTAATTTTCTTTATAATTAGAACATTGTTGTAAAGGACTTGCAAATAAAAACATCACCCAGTGAATTTAGCGCAACTCATACCGTACACATCCCAAGGACCTTCTACAGAGTTATAACTGTGGAGCTTCACATTGTGTTTTAAAATTTCACTGTGAACCACTTAGTGCAATTTTTCAGTTAAAAAAAAAAAAGGAGCGACAATCTCGGACAAAGTTAAAACTAAAAAAAGAATTAGGTTTATATTCTTTTTCAGGATGTATCATTTATTAGTAAGTGTTCTCTCATGGGAGCAAGTCCTTAAGGTTACTCGTCTACAATTAGTTAAGTTTGGGATCACAGTTTTCGAGATTTCTGCACAGGAATTAACCTTGTGGGTTGAGGCTGTGACAGTGTATCATTATGGGTGTGGTAGTTTGAGCAAGATGGCTCCCATAGGTTCTTCTGTTTGCATGCATAATCCCCAGGCAGTGGAAGTCTTTCTTAAAATTTTTTATTGGTTATTTTACTTATGTACATTTCAAATGTTATCCGCCTTTCCAGTTTCCCCTCCTCAAACCCTATATCACCTCCCCCTTCCCACATGTTTCTCTAAGGGAACTTCCCCACCCACCTACTCCCACCTCACCACCCTAGCATTCCCCTAAGCTGGAGCATCAAGCTTCTACAGGGCCAAGGGCTTCCCTTCCCATTGATGGCAGATAAGGCCGTCCTCTGCTACATAGGCAGCTGGAGCCGTGGGTCCCTCCATGTGTTCTCTTTGGTTGTGGTTTAGTCAATAGACATTCTGGGGGTGCTGGTTGGTTAATATTATTGTTCTTCTATGGGGTTGCAAACCACTTCAGTTCCTTCAGTCCTTCTCCTAACTCCTCCACTAGGGCCCCCCGGGTTCAGTCCGATGGTTGGCTGCAAGAATTCTTATCTGCATTGGTCAGGCTCTAGCAGAGCCTCTCAGGGGACAGCTATACCAGAGTCCTGTTAGTAAGCAAGTCTTGGTATAAGCAATAGTGAATGGATTTGTGTCTGCATATAGGATACCTATCCAGATAGGGGAGTCTCTGGATGGCATTACCTTCAGTCTTTGCTCCATTCTTTGTCTCTGCATGTCCTTTAGACAGGAGCAATTCTGGGTTTATATTTTTCAGATGGGTGGGTGACCCAATGCCTCAACCATGGACAGTGCCTACCCACTAGATATGTTCTCTACAAGTTCTCTCTCCCCTTTGTTGGGTATTTCAAAGAATGACAATGATTAGGAGGTATGGCCTTATTCCAGTGGCCTTAGCTTTAATGTTGGAAGAGAGTTACTGAGGATAGGCTGTAAAGTTTTTCAAAGACAGCATCTTCAACATATGGGCCTGGTCTAACTGGATGTCTGCATGGAGAAGAATGCAAATAGATTTATATTCATCACTTTGCCTAAAACTCAAGGCTAAGTGCATCAAAGACTTCAACATGAAACTGGGCACATTAAATCTCATAGAAGAGAGAGTGAGGAACTGCCTTAATGCATTGGTATAGGAGATAAATTCCTGAACAGAAGACCAATAGCTCAGGCACTAAGATCAACAGTTAATAAATGGGATCTCAAGAAACTGAAAAGCATTTGTCAAGACAATGACACACCATCAAGAGGACAAAAGGGCAGTCTACAGAATAGGAAAAGATCTTCACTAACCCTATGTCTGACAGAGGTTTCATATCCAAAATATATAAAGAACTCAAGAAATTTAGACACCAACAAACTAAAGAACCCAATTTAAAAATGGGGTATAGAGATAACCAGAGAACTCTCAACAGATGAATCTCCAATGGCCAAGAGGCAATTTAAAAAATGTTCAGCATTCCTTAGTCATCAGAGAAATGCAAAACAAAATGATGCAAATTCTATTTTATACCAATCAGAATGGCTACAAAACAAAAACAAACAAACAAACAAACAAAAAACCTCAAGCAACAGCAATCCTGGTAAAGATGTGAAGCATAAGGAACACTCTTCCATTGATTGTGGGAGTGCAAACTTGTACAACCACTTATGAAATGACCTTGGCATTTTCTCAGAAAATTGGGAATAGCTCTACTTCAAAATCCAGCTGTACCAATCCTGGATATAAACACAAAAGATGTTTCACCATCCCTCAAGGACACTTGCTCAATAGTGTTCATAGCAGCTTTATTTATAATAGACAGACCGTTAACAACCTATATGTCCCTCAACTGAAGAATGGATAAAAAATATGAGGTACATTTACACAATGAAATAATATTCAACTATTAAGAACAAAGGCATCATAAAACTTTCAGGCAAATGGATGAAATTAGAAAATATCATCCTGAGTGAGTTAACCCAGACTCAGAAAGGTTTACGGGATATGTACTCAAGTGGTTACTAACATAATATACAGGATAACCATGCTATAATCCGCAGACCCAAAATGCTTTCTCTTGTAAGAGTTGTCATTGTCATAGGTAATATTCACAGCACTAGAACCATGAATAAGGCTGTGGGTTCTAAGACAGAACAAACTATATAACTTATGACATCTGAAAGGAGGCAGGATTGGAATCCAGAGACCCCAAATTGTCTTAAGGATGATCTTTCTCATAGTTTTTACATATTTCCATAAGCCTATCCTACTACAGATCCTACACCCCCCAACAGAGACTTGTATGCATCAAACAAGTGACTATTTTTACTGGTCAATAGTACTTACTCAAAAGATTGATTCAAAAAGTAAACTGGAAAAGAATCTACAAGAAATGACCTGTTTTAACTCTAAATAACACTCACCTTGTGGCATCTGTTAACTAAAACCATAGTTCAGCTTTAAAGCAGGAGTCTTTGATAAGCTCAGATAGTTTTAGAAGCATCATTCAGCACCTCATCCTTTTCTCCTTTCTGTTTCACTCTCATTATCTACGTTTTGCTGGGGAGCATATGAGATTTTAAATTATAACTTTGGAGTAAGGCCTGCTGTGGTGGCTGATATTTTGTGCCTTATGCTTATATGAATATGGAAAGGATTTTTTCTCCCAGTGACCTTTCTAAAGGTTTAGGTTATTAAGATGAATTTAAATATATTTCTTTTAATTACTGTACTCTAAGAATATGAAGCCCGGGTTTATTTTCAGTCGCTAAACTTGGAAAGATCCTTTAAACTTGTTGAATTTGGCCTTTGTAAAATTGATTTTTTTTTAAAAAAAAAAACAAGTCAAAAACTAAAACAATCAGGCCATTTTCCATTATCCCTGGCTTTGGTTTGGATTGAAGTATTTGGAAATGTCACTGTGGAGAGAAGTTAAAACATCTGACGCAATGGCTTGGCAATGACCTGGCCTACTGCACCTTCTCCCACTTAGAAGAGGAAGGGGGTCTTTGCCATCAGTCACATGCCACAGATGTTCTTCTGTGTGTAAGCACTGTAAGAGGAAGCAGGGTTAGAGCATCCTGTGCCAACAGTTTCTATACTCTATTAGGCTCATTTCTTTGAATTTACTGCCTGACAAACAAATTTCTCCATGTGAAAAAAAAGTCTGAACGAAAGTAAACACACCAACCCAAACAACAAGAACAAACACAAGTCTGTGGAGAGATGTGGCACTGTGCACAGTGCTTTGTAAATCTTGGACATCACTTCATCCAGGTCCACTCTTCCAATTCATGTTAGTCTCCTCTGCCAATCTCCTCTTTAATGTCTTGGGATCAATACGCCCTATGATAGCATTTTTAGACATCCAAACGTTTATATGTCTCCACTGTAGTTATTAATTCGTCTATAAAATGATTCATCATCATCTTCCCAAAACCAGGAAGAAAACTACTCTAGGAGTATCCATCCCAGCTGATATAGTCATGCTAGAAACTGGGAACTTCCTGAACTTTCTATAAGCATTGTTGTTTTCTCTCTCAATCTGTCTCTCTCTCTGTCTCTCTCCCTCTGTTTCTCTGTCTCTGTCTCTGTCTCTCTCTCTCTCTCTTTGTGTGTATGTCTGTCTCTTTCTCTGTCTCTCCCTGTGCCTTTGCATGTGTATAAGTGTTTGTCTGCCTCTCTGTCTCTGTCTCCCTTTCTGTCTCTGTCTCTTCCTATCTCTGTCTCTCCCTGTCTCTCTGTCTTTATCCCTGTCTCTGCCTGTCTCTCTGTCTCTCTGTGTGTGGGTGTCTCCTGTCACTATGTTTTCAAATCTTAAAATGGGAAAATCAGGGGAAGAAAACTTGCTAGTCCTGTCCCGATCCTGCTATATTTTCTGAAACCCAGTTACTTCTCTGTTGCTTTACAGGGTTTCTGTAACACCTGGTAGAAAGTCAACTTAGTTTCTGTGATCTTTTGCCCCTGAAGTTGTACAGGATGCTTGTGGACAGGTGTGGCTTCCAGTGGGCACCTAAGTGTGATAGACTATTATCCAAAGCAGAATTTCTCTTGCCTGAACCAGGTCCTGCCATCATCCCTAAAGCTTTGATTCATTGCTCCATCCCCACTGCCAGGGAACAGATCACAGGCAGTTTCTGTCCATAGTTTAATAGAAGTTGGGAACCTATACATTACATTAAAAAATAAGGACTGACTTTCAGGTACAATTAGAAATAAATAGTAGAATTTCCATGATGTCTCAACCCTCTGCTCAGGAAAACTGGAATTCAATGTCAGCCTAGGAATGTGTGCGAAGGGACCTTCATCCCCTACAACACAGAAAGATAACAACTTACACCCTCACATATTTTTGTAAGGCAACTCTGTAACATCTCAATTTGTTAGTCAGTCAAACATTGCTGGGTTTAAAAGTTTTTACCAATTCATTATATCAGAAATATCTTCCTGGAGTGGAATAACAGACGTATGCTGATACCTGGCCACTGGAAAGCCACCTTCTGTGCCAGTTATTCTATGGACATTATCTCTAGTGGAAAGTTCTTTGTCCCACTTTCTTGTGTACCTTGGTGCAAAGTGCATCCACTCAGCCAGAGCATTTTCACATCCCTCCCAGGACTCCACAACAGCAGCTCTTTTGAATGGCTGGTAATGAGGAACACTCACTATGGCCCTCCTTATGGTTCTTGTTTGGAAATGGGTAATAAAACTTTACCACCTCATCGTTATACATCACTTTAAAAAATAAAATAAAAATAAAATAAAATCTCATTTACATTTTGTTCTGACTGGCTTTTTTGACTGACAGTTGTCCACACCTCACTGACTGTTCTGTTCAGTGTACTTTAATTTTGAGCTTTCTGTATTCGAGAAGCCCATTCAGAAGTAAATTCTCAGGGAAAATTGAGCTCTGTCATGGATGGATTAGTACTATAATAGTTGGTCACATATCTTGCATGAAACCTTTCAGAAGCAAGGCAAATGAGAAGGAAATGAAATTCATTTCATACTTCTTCAAGCACGCTAAGAGACTTTCTCTCCAAGTAATCTGTGAAGTAGCTCCGGTTTATTGGAGGTTCGTATAACTACCATTACATTATACCTTGTCACAATCTCATGTATTGGGTGACTGCTTTTTCTGAACGGATGGTACCTGAAAAGTGCTCTCTGAAGGCAGTGAACAGCAAGTGTCGTTCTTTGATCAAAATGTATAGGTCTAGGGAATAGTATAAATAAAAGTACTCGAGCTAAATTGGGCCATTATAGGTCAGAGGTGAATGAAGTCTGAAAAGCATATATATGTGTATCATGTTTGCTTTTTGATATATTGATAAGCCTAAAACATAAAAGGGAAGGTGACAAAACAAGGAGAAAGGGAGAGAAATAGGGGAAGAGAATTGCTAGCAAGACCCATGGGAAAAAAGGATCAATTTTTCTTTGGGTTAATGAGTGGTACAATACCATAATGTAAACAAAGAAGAGGAGTGTGAGCTGGTGGTCATTTGCCATGTGCTAAGTGATATACATCACAGTTAAGGACAGCCACTGTGTAAATTGTTTGGAGGAAAATAAAAACCAGTGTAAAAGTTTTATTTGGGGTAGACTTTTGTTTCTTCAACTCTTTTCACCATTGCTATTTCTTTTATTAAGTTATTAATTTTTTCTTGTAGTCCAGTTTGCCCTAGAATGTACTATGGATTGGGAGATAATCATAGGTTTTGGATTCCCCTGCCTCCACTTTCCATGTGGGACCCACCACACCTAGCTTCCATGGTGCTGAGTAGCAGATTCAATACCTTTGTATATTCTGTGCCCTTATCAAGTGAGCCATTCTCTGAGCCGTATTTTCTAAGGAAAAGCAAAAGGGACAAGAAAGCAAACAAAACCCATAAAAACACAAACTATAGAAAAACTGAAGAGAAGGTTCAGTGACCAGTTCCTTTTTTTTTTCTTTCTTTCTTTTTTTTTTTTTTTTTTTTTTTTTTTTTTTTTTTTTTTTTTGATTTTTCGAGACAGGGTTTCTCTGTGTTGCCCTGCTGTCCTGGAGCTCACTCTGTAGACCAGGCTGGCCTCGAACTCAGAAATCCACCTGCCTCTGCCTCCCAAGTGCTGGGATTAAAGGCGTGTGTCACCATGCCAGGCATGACCAGTTACTTTCTTATGAAACCTAACATAATAAAAGAAAGCATCACAAATACAAATGGTGGATAAAGACTTCCTTGACTAGCACTGATTGTTTTTTGTTTGTTTGTTTGTTTTTTCTTTTTTCTTTTTTTTGTGGGCAGGGGGGTTCATGAAAATTTCTACCTTCCTTTGGTTGATGTAAGAATCTGAAAGCCTTCTGGCTGTTCTTGGAGATATTTCCAACACATTGAAAAGATTGAGCACAAAGGAGAGTTTTTATTCTTTGTCCAATTGCCTCAGTCAATTTCATTTGAGTTGAAGTTACAGTAAGTGAATAGGTAAGCAGGATTAATGTGACCAAAACTTTCAGCATCTATATATATATTAGCCAAGGAGGTGGTGACTGCAAAACTTGCCTAAAAAGGGAGCCAGTGATGCCTCCATCTAAAAGGAGTCATGTGATACCTCAGTGGTAACCACTGGCTTTATGTAATACTCTTGGTGACTTAATTACATTTGTTTCTAGGAACTGTTGGAGAATAAATGCTTCTCTAGTATGTGAGCTTCTGAGATTTTAAGAAAGAAGGGTTAGGTAAAGAAAAGGGAGAACATTAAAAAAAGAAGATTTACATCTCACTTTTGCCTGTGATTCCCAAATAAATGCACACATAGACACACACACACGTATATTTATGTATTTCTACAAACATAACATACAGCATAACACAGATACAGATATGATTAAACAAATAACCACATAGACTCAGGTAGAAGCTGTTGGATAGGCTGGTACTGATGTGAAAAAATAGGGTTTTGCCTACAACTTGCAGTGATTATTGGTTCCTTGTCAGTAGACAACTCAAATTCTCTTCCTTACATATTTCAATGCATTTGGTTGCAATATCTTGACTATTTTATTGAGTCTGTTGTCTCTAAGCACTGTATGTGAAAGCTATCAAAGGAAATGGGTCGGGAGGAGAGCAGGAGAAGTGCTCATTGAGGTCCTCTCTACCTCTCATTGAAGGGTTTTGCTACTGGCACAAAGATCAAGGAGAGCAACATGTCATCAGGAGTCCCAAATCACTGCTAACCAATTAAAACATTACTGGTGATTGGAAGAAATGTTCATGGGCATTCTAATGCAGGGAGATAACCATGGTGGTCCATTATTTCTTCCTAAAACTAGAAGATGAGTGAGTGGATTTCAACTGAAGTTGTACTATGGTACTGAGGAGGTGGTGGAGCAAGCAAGTCAAGTCAGAAAGAAAATTAATAAGAAAGTTAAGGTAAAACCACCTGCTGAGATATCTCATCCTGTCACCTAGTCTAGTTTAAAACCTGAGGGATGATGGGAGTCCTGTGCCACTCTGGTGGACTCCAATTCAGACTGAATGGAAGTTGCTATGAAAACCTGCCTTGATTTCACACCTTCCTGCTAAAAGATGTTATCACCCTGCCAGCTCTCTGAGGGAGAGAGGCTTGCTGGGAGAAGGAGAACAGGTTGACAGCCCTGAGATGCGCCCGCCCTCGGTTTTGCAGCTGGCAAAGGCAAAGATCAGAGTGTGATTTGAGACAATGCTGTCCCACATGAGTTCTGATAAACAGGCACACTTGAGAACATTAAGCAAGTTCGCTCAGCAGTCTTGCATCCTAGTAGTTTCTTCTTCCCTTCTTGATACTTTCTTTTATTAGCCACGGTGATAATGAAGCTAATAATAACCTGCTCATTCCAGCTTCTGGAGTGGTGCTTAATAATTTATGATCTCCATTTTTGTCTAAAATTCAGCACAATTCACCCTTAGAAAAAGAAGAAAGAATGAACTTGCACGCAGGAAAAAAAATGAATTATGCACCAAATTGTAAATATTCCATTTCTTTTGCTGATCTGAAACTCCCCAAAGAAATATGAACACTTGATTTAAATTCAGTTGCAGTGACATTTCCTAGCAGAGAAGAATGCTTGCACAAGTTCACAAGTGTTTGCAAAAAGATAACCTTTTTTTAGCGGATACTAGTACATTTTAATGTGTCTTTTTAAAAACTATCCTGTTTGTGCTTAAATTCCCCAAAATGAATAAAGTATTTCTGAGAAGAACCTCATTCTAAACAGAGACTTTTTATAGCATTTTTGCAAGGTGGCCATTTGCATCTCCATAGAGGACTTTCACCCCTGCAGCTTCTTACCTTGAGAGAGGCAAACATTCTGAAAGCCATTCCTAACACAAGCAGCCTTAACAATTAGCAAAGTGTTTGGTCACAGCCAACAGAGGATAAACTATTGAAATCTCAAAGAGTTAATGATCTTCCTTTTTTATTTGTGTTGAATTGTTTCCATCAAGGCTTGGATATGGTAGGATAAGTTTCTATTCCTGACTGTTACAAATTTACATATCATAAAAAAGATACAGGATCTGCCCAAACATTTCAGAGGTATGGGACAACAGGCTACAAATGGAAAGGGGACAACATATTTCTTTGATGATTTCTACACACATCAGACCTACAGAGGTCTTTGAATCACCATGGCAAGTTTACATTACTTCACTGACAGTTTTCTATGAATAAAATGAAATGTATGGAGTTTATCATTAGAAATCTAGTTTGATATTTAAATATTTAATCATAATTATCCTTACTAAAGAAGTATGTAGATGCATGGGGTCAGAAGCACAACTGACATGCTAAACCTGCACAGTATAAGACTCTAAGGTAGGAGGCAAGCTGACTCAGTAAGTGTAAGATCAGGACCTAATAACAAAGCAAGCATCTCAAAAGGCTTGCTTCGAGTAACCCTGTTCTTAATGTCCCAGTATTGACTAACATGATCAATGCTTAAATGTTCAGTCAACAACAACAACAACAACAAAAAGAACTGCAGATTTTGGTCTACTCTGTCATGCGTTATTGTAGCAGGCTGTGGGAAGCATCTCACAGGTTAGCTTCAGAGTCTAAAGAAAAAGTTAGATAGGCTGGAAGGAGATTATCAGGAATGATTAACAAAAGAATAATGAAGTTGCACTTAACCCCAAAATTTTCGTTCATGTGTCGCTTGCATAGAACACCATGGCCCTGTTGAAAAACCTCACATGAATCAGAACATCTCTCTCTCTCTCTCTCTCTCTCTCTCTCTCTCTCTCTCTCTCTCTCCCTCCCTCCCTCCCCTCCCTCTCCCTCTCCTTCTCCCAATTCCTCTCTCCCTTTCTCTCTGTCTGTCTTCTATCTCCCTCTCATCTCTCAAGACTAGCTTTCAGTTCTCTATTGGAATAAGTTAAATTCTAGAAAGCAGAGTTGTGAAAATTGTTCCTGTCCACGGGTTCAAGTAGATGCATCCAGGCAAAGATGTCACTGATTTCTGTCCTATAGGAAAGGAGAATCTATGCATGGCTTTCTCTCCTACCGACAATTAATGAGCTCTGCATCTATTAGCAAATTCTTAGCATATGCTTGTTTTATAGATGCTTATGTGAAATAACACTGATACCATAAAAGGTTCTGCATTAATAAATAAAATGTTTGACATTTGTTCATTTTGCATTTTCTAAAAAAATTATAATTTAACTGACTATTGGGATTTAGCATACTCAAGTGTGACTTTCATATTTTTAAGGGAAGATTCATAAGAAATTTAATGCATAGGTTTTCTTACCATATTTCCTGGTCCCTAAGCAGGATAACCAGGACCAATTTTCATCTCTGTGTCTTTGGACATTTCTTTGAAAGTGCAGGCATTCTCTATGTTCTTAGAGAGCCATTTATTCCCTCTTGGCAGTTTTTATGTGTTACTGAAGAGTCCATGATGGATATTAACATTTTAAGTTGCCCTTTTAAACATTTTCCACTGATATGATTTTAAATTTCTGAGAAAGTTAACTAGGTAGTCATGAAAAAGCATTCTTACACACACACACACACACACACACACACTCAGAGAGAGAGAGAGAGAAAGAGAGAGAAAGAGAGAGAGAGAACCATAGCCACAGCCACACACATGTATATTTTCCTGAGAAAATACTGAATTATCATTTTTGATGATTATTCTACAGTCTAATTTTATAAAACTTCCATGTTTAGTTTTCTATTTAACAAATATATGTGTTGCTATAATTTCTTAATGAGGGTTACTATTGCTGTGATGAATCACCATGACCAAAGCAATTTGAGGAGAAAAGGAGTTGATTTTACTCACAGTTTTCAGTTCATCTTTAAAAGCAGTGAGAGCAGGAACTCACACAGGGCAGGAATCTGGAGGCAGGAATTCATGCAGAGGCCATGGAAGATGCTGTTTTTACTGGTTTCCTCCTCATGGCTTGTTCAGCTTGCTTTCCCCTAGAATCCAGTGTAGGTTGTCCACAATCAGTGTGGTAATTCCCCATCAATCCTTATTTAAGAAAATGCCCAACAGATAGGTCTTATGGAGGCATTTTCTAAATTGAGCCTACTTAGTCTCTGATGACTCTAGCTTGTGTCAAGTTTGCATAAAAATAGCCAGACCACAGAACTGTGCTTGTTTCTGTGTTAGAGATTAGCCAGAAAGTGACAGGGACCAGGACATACTGGGGAACAAATGCCTCTTCCAAGCACCATGATCAGACTTTAACTAAAATGAAGTCAAGTGGCCTCCGAAGTCAGGCCTTCCAGTTTTTGTTTGTTTGTTTTGTTTTGTTTTTAGATTTATTTATTATTATATATAAGTACATCATAGCTGACTTCAGACACACCAGAAAAGGGCATCAGATCTCATTATGGGTGGTTGTGAGCCACCATGTGATTGCTGGGATTTGAACTCATGACCTTCGGAAGAGCAGTCAGTGCTCTTACCCACTGAGCCATCTTGCCAGTCCCCAGTATTTTTTTTTAAACAAAAATTAATCATTTTTTCTATGAATTTGTTAAGTCTTAAATATGGTTTCTAAATTTCTATACACAACAAACCCCAAGTATATTAATCACATCTTGTAGTTCAAATTTACAAATTTCATTTCATAGAATTAGGTAAGGTAATCCATAACATCAAAAGACACTGAACTCCTCTTGTCCAAGTCTTGGAGCATGGTCAAATATCTTTGTCTTCTTGAACAAGTGTACATATTTCTCAAACTGACTTTATGAATCTTACATTCTAAATTGTCTTGAGCCAAGCCACAGCATGGCAAAGTAATAGTTTTTAAATGAATCTGAGTTGAAAAGCATAAATTTATGCAGACAATATATTTATTGACAAAGATGACATAAATTTCTTTTTTATATAGTTTCTCTGTCCAAAGATCATCAAGAGTAAGAAATGGGTATATTTTTCGCTCATTTTCATTTATAAGGACCACTGATTTTGCTATAGCATCTAGACAGTTTTGCATGATGGTAGCTAGTCAGATCAAATTTTGAATAAAAAAATGTTTTTTTTTAATTTTTTAAAAATTTTTTTATTTTTTATTTTTTTTACTTTAGTCTCTGCTTATGGGAAACACGGTGATTTTCTTTTCAATTCTATATTGACAAGATTGAGAAACACTGGAAAATTATCAAAGCAATCAAAATACAGTGAGAGTGAGTATCCATGTTTGAAAAAGGAGACTCAGAAAGAAGTAGGCAGACAGCACAGAAGTTCATTACTGGAAATATAGAAATAGCTCAATCCCGTGTTATTCAAAGCTTAGTAGTTGTCCCACAGTAGAGAAGACTGAACTGCAACTTCCTACTTCCCTTTGAATTTTACTTGAATACAGACCATTGTGCTACAGAGAAAAAAAAAATTTACCATTTCCAGGTTGCATTAGGATTTAGCAAATTTAAAATGTGGTTCTTTTTCTCACTTGATTTTAAATTAAACCTATACTTTGCATGAGTGATAAGGAATCTCTCCTCAAAAGCAAGAGGTGACTAAGAGGTGCCATATACCTTGTTGCTTATGTATTAACCCACCTTCGGAGCATCTCTTTCTCTATATTGTTTCCACTTATTTGTAGAGAGGAGACTAAAGCCTATTAAGGTAATAGTGTTTCAGCAATCACTCAAAAGAACACGAGGGGGAAAGGAACGTACATTACATAAGATTAAGTACCAAAATGAAAACAATAAGATGTAAGTAAAATGTATTAAGTATGAGGCAAAACAAAAAATACAGTAAAGAATGACGATCCGTGGCTCAGCTACAGAGAATGTGCTTTGAATTAGATCCCTGGCCACATCTCCACAAAGGAAGTAATTGAAAAGGATTATCTAAGCATAACAAACGTGAACCAGTGAACTGACATTTTAGACAGAACTTTGTGTCTGTAAGAATGCACTTGTTATTTCTCGCAGCATCACTTACGACCAAGGATCTCAGACCTAAAGAAGTACAGCAGAAACAAGAGAGGACTATTGCTTAGTAGCTGGCTTGCTCTCTGGCTGGGTCCTTGGCACAAGATTAGAAAGCTTTTTGACAAAGCCCAGGACTACCTCCATGATGAATGTTACCACCCACAGTGAAATGAACCATCCTACATCAAATAATAATCCAGACAATCCCTTACAGGCCTGATCACAGACCAAAATGATCAGGCAGTTTTTTCCTAATGAAGATTTCTCTCAAATGCCTAGGATTAGCAGAGTGTATAGTTAAGGGTAGCAAAAATAAAGTATTAAGGTTATTAATTCAATAGAAGTATTCAATAATAGTTATTTTTACATATCAGTGCATCTATGCCATGAAAAGCATCATGAACAAGAGTTAAAAATTCTTTCATGTTACACAGGGTAGAGTTGAAATTATACTGTGACTTGTACTATGGTAGTGGGAAAACTTCCTCTTCATCATCATATTCATCTTCATTTTTTTCTCCTTTTCTCTATGCTGTGTGTGTGTGTGTGTGTGTGTGTGTGTGCATGTGCGTGTGTGTGTGTGTTAGGGGGTTAAATTTACAGGTATTTCCAAATATTTGTATGACTATGAACATGTACAAAGGTCACACCAGAATGCCTACTGTCCTGTTCTTTGTCTTAGTCCTATAATCTTAATGAATCTGTAGCTAGGTTTTTGATCCTATGATTCCATTCAAAAAGCTAAAATTACAGGCGCTAGTAATTATGCCTAGACTTCATGTGTGTTGCTAATATTTGATCTTAGGTTCTCATGCTTGCTCAGCAATTACTTTAATTTGTGGTGCCATCTCCACGGCCTCTGACCTATTTTTTCTTAATGCTAGTATGATATAAACAGAAAACATAAACATAATTCTGAACTCAAGTGAAAACAAAAGTTATATAAATTTTGTAAAACTCCTTCTACTGACATTGACTCAAATCTCCCCAAATTGCTCAAAATTAAAGCCACTCATTGTGGCAAATGAAACATCTTTCATGTAGAGGATAGGAATCTCAGAGGGGTCATAGAAGCTCCAGTAAAATGTGATATTCATTCAGGAAGACATGAGTATGGAAAGTCAGAGTACAGTGAAGAGAGAGACACTACTTCATGAACTGTCAATCTGGCACGGGTAGGACAGTCTGACCTAGAAGTTTCAGAATGGCTCTTGAAATTCAGTGGTAAGCACAGACAACACTATGTCCAACTACAAACAGAAGTCAAGATTAGCAAAGTATTGATGCTGAAGCAGGGTACATAGTGAATAAAACTTTGCGTAGTGTGGGAAGCCACTTCATAAGCACATCTCCATTACAAGATGGCGATGACATCTGGCTTGCCGTTAGCA
>NW_022196895.1:23743692-23751664 GCF_008632895.1 Mastomys coucha | reverse complement strand
GCTTGTACTGCAGAAGGATCCTGTGTGTGCCGCGTTGTTCCTGCTGGCGGGAGATAGCGCGGGACAGCGTAGTATGCTAGAGCCTGGACTAGATAGTTACAAATTTTATACAATAATCAAGTCCAACTCATTGCTAAAAACAAGAAAATTATGATGCGCATGTCACTTCAGGAAGTAAAAATATCAGTAGAGGGAAGAGTTTACAATATACTGGTTAGGAATCATTTACAAAGGTCCTCCTACCAAAACTCATGCAGAAACACCCACATTCCCATGGGCACACACACATACATATATACAAATTATGGGGGTGAGGCACAAATCAGTGGCTGAGTACTTGCCTAGCACAGATAAGGTCTTGAGTTCAATCCCAAGCACTTTATGAGAAAACACACATTTGTGAACATGGCTGGCCAATTTTCGATCTCACTTCATGCAAAAGTAAAGTTACTCCAGTGAATGTGACACAGACTTTTCTAGTGACCTATAAAGTCCAGAAGATATAACAACTACTAGTGACTGGTTTTCAGGCTTCCACATTCTAAGAACTTTTTAGTAAATATGTGGTGACTTTTAAACCCAAACTTCTTTCGTTTGAGTAGGCAGCTAGGATGCAAGGATTGTGACTGAGAATCATCCTGGGTTAAGTTTATAAGAAATATAATATAATAGAGATTTGGGATGATTGGATATAATTTGTGGCTAACTCACAGAGATAATAAGGCCTCTGGGTAAGTTACTCATACTGAGTTACTGTCAGATGTGGCCATCAGCATGTAAAAGTCAATCCAATTAAGAGATTCATTGTCACACTTGTTCGTATCTTATGGATCACATATATGCTGTCAGGAATTTGATTGACACTCTGGGAGACTGAAATTCCAAGCTCAGTAAAGAGGAACAACACTGTTGGAGATAGTACAGGATACAATATTTCTTACTAAATGTAGCAATTGCCTTTGGAAACAGATATCTGATTTGTTAACAAATGTACTATTAAGTCTTTGGTCCCCAAATTTATCTAAAATTACTTTTCTGTTTAAGCAAAAGAAACATAAATAATCATTTTTAAATTGATGTGTATAGAAAAAACAAAATTGAAAGCAGCATATATTTTAAAATATATTGGTGCAAAAAGGAATGGGGACCTATAGGCTATGTGTATAAACCACAGCTCTCAGTACCAGTGTTTAATATTTTATATATATAGCTTTATTAGGCAATTGCCTGACGAGTGAAAATGGGTTTGTGAAAAGAATCATAATCTAAATATGATAATTATGTCTTCAGAAATGACATTTATTGGTATCCAGATCTCATTATATATTCTCAGCCAAAAAGAGAAATAAGGGAGTTGGTGTTCGTTAATAGGCAACAGCATGGTTTTCCATTATAGAGTATTTAGAAAGTTCAGAGTGGGTGTTTCCATGGCAACCATCTATATATTTTCCTGCAAACAAGCATCCAGAAAAATTTGTTCATTATTTGAGATCTTATTTGAAAGACATGAAAATAAAAATATCTTTATATGTTCTCTTCTATTTTTATCAGGATTTCAAATTTGCATTAAGGAGTTGCTCTGTGTGGTCTATATGAGAATTCAAGGGAGGAAATGGTTTCTTAGCTCTAAGTGGCTCACTCTATTCCTCAAACATCAAGTAGATGACATTCCCTAGGCATTTTAACCTAATCTTCTTTACCTCTAGGTGAGGGGTAATTCCAGTGACTAAAGGAAATATGTCTGGTGTCAAAAACAGAGGTTTCCTAAGTGAGGTACAGGGCCCAGGCTAGAGAAAGATGTATTCTGGGGATCCCTGGGAACAGCAATAGTGAGAATATCTAAAATTTGTCAAAGTGCATATTTTCAGGGTCCAGGCTAGTTGCTAAAACTGGATCTCTCAAGATGGAGCTTAATCCATTCCACGTTAATAGTTCTGTAAATGTACATCTCAAATAACAGATGATTCAAAGGTTGGAGAATTTCTGTATTTATGGCATGGAAGGATGTGACTGAATCGAGAGTTGAAGGCATGACTCCAGCATGTTAGAATACTATAAGTCACTGTTGTGTGAATCCGTAGCCTGGCTGGAGAATTCATCTGGTACCCTACAAGTTGATCTTCACATGAGACTGTTCTCCAGTGGACTGGAAGGCCTGGAAGAACAGAGCCCAAATTTTAATTCTTGTTTGTTCCTGTGCTCTGCACAAGGAGAAATCCTAGCCATGAAAAAAACGGGTCAAAGAAAGGAGCAATGAGAAGAAAGATAGATGGATTGTTTTTAATAGAATATAAAGTCCTTATGTCATATTCAACAATCCTATAAATAGGTTTGGATCTTTCTCTCTTTTATGGTTTTAGTTTCTGTATTGTCAGCTATCAAATGGCCATGGCAAATTCTATTACAATCATGTATGTGTCAGGCAGAGGCAGGAAGATTACTATCAGTTAGCCTGTTCTACACAATAAGTCTAGGTCAGCTTCAGTTTTCATGTCAGACAAACTATAAACATGAGGTGAAAAGTGTTCAGCAATTTACAGCACTTGGTGCTCTTCCAGAGGACTAGAGGCCAATTCTTAGAACCTATGTTGAAGAGCTCACAACTGCCCATAATTCCACATTCAGGAGATCCCAATCCCTCTTCTGGTCTTTACTGGTATCTATCTGTAACTGTGTGCATACATTCAGATTCATCCATACACACAATAAGCATAACAGCCTTGAAAGTACTGAAAATGGAATCAAACAAAGACGGGGTGAGCATTGTGTCTAGTATGTTGAAGGTGTCTGGTGTGCTCTGTGATACAGCTTAATAGATGCTTTTGAAAAGGGAAGATGTGGTGGTGGTATTTTCTCTATAGAAGCAAATAAATGGTAGTGCTAAAATCAACATGACCTCTAAATTCCCTGACTCTGCTTGTTTCTCATTTGGTAGAGTAACTTGCATTCATTCTCCTTCCTGCCTGGACTTCCTCCTTTCTCTCATTTTACCTCCCTGGGTTTCAGTTTAACAAACTTCCCTTCCAACTTAATGATTTCAATTGGCAACATTTACTGGCGACCCCAAGGAAGTGCTAGATAGTGGGCTAAATACATAGCAAGAAGGACCTTATTTAAAACACAACCTTAAATAAGCAAAATTTTTCTTTTCTGTGGCTGAGGCTCTGGAACACAGAAAGATACAATTAGAATTTACATCTGTATGCAGTTACCAAATGCCAGAGGAGGGGATAAGGCCCATAACAAGGGCAAGGCTGGGTAGTAGGCATGTTTCTCTTTCAATTCTACTGTATTCCACTGGTCTCATTCTTCTCATAAGAAAAGTAAAAAGGTGTATCATAATAGAATCCAGCTGCTCCTGCTTTACTAATTATATCTTATTTAATTTTAAGCCTATATTCTGTTTTGCTGACGGTGATTGGTACCAGTTTTAATCAGTTAATTCTTTCAAAATGATGAACCTACAAGTGTATTTAGAAGCTCCCATAATAAACTTATGTGTAAAATCAGAGGATTGTTGCTGAACACAGTTGAGGTCCAGATCCAAGTATGGGTTTTTGAGGCACTCTTCCTTAACAAAAGCTTTGTTTGCTTGTTGGTTTAGTGAAGAAGTTATCAAAATATAGTCACATTGAAATGCATTATTTTTGGAGGGAGGCAATTAATGATGTCTTTTAGATGAGATCACCCTGGCAAGTGCATGCACTTTTGAAAATGAAACACTTTGTACTTAAATGGTAAGTTCTGATGTTCTGGAAAATCCAGTTATTTTCACCTCTTCCTTCACGAAAAGTGTCCCCAACAAATGACACGTTGTTCATGTCCCTTTTCTGGGGGGCTATTGCCTCAATTATCTGTGTGATTGCTTCATTGTGGAACTTTACTTTGCCTATGCGGGGCATTGCCCTGGCTCATAATTGCCTGGCCTATTATTTGCAGCACATGGATAATTACTATGCTGTGAACATCAATTTTGTTGCATTGTGCTGAATGGCGCTTCTTCCAGGGGGAAATGATGATAGCTCTGGTTCTCAGTAGGGGGTGGGCTGTTGCTCAGGGCTAGAGCACTGCCCAGTAATTCCCTCTTTACAAGTAAGACTATACATAGTACATCCTAGAAGTCCTTCATTACAGCATTTGTTTTCTGCTTGTTAACATCATTTCACGCCGGATGGGCACCAGTGCAATTTTCTATTTTGTTTCATCAAATTAAGAGAAGAAAGGAGGCTGTCTTGCAAGATTTTTATTTTATAGACAGTTGGTCATTTCATTAACACTTTTCATATTCTTGTTTGCCACGATAGATGATGATGGTAAAAGGATTTTTCCCTTATTAACATATGAGGGAACAGAATATTTACTTATTTATTTATGTATTTAGAGGGAGAGGGTGCTGAGAAGTATTGATCGGCCACAAAGGCCATTTATTAAAATGTAACCAGCATCATAGTCCTTGCAAGTAGCTCCCACTTTAACCGATTAAATAGTCAT
The DNA here is from genome assembly GCF_008632895.1 of Mastomys coucha. Lineage (NCBI taxonomy): Eukaryota > Metazoa > Chordata > Mammalia > Rodentia > Muridae > Mastomys > Mastomys coucha. Next base: position 23,747,173 of record NW_022196895.1, on the reverse strand, counting down.
GGAGAAAGCAATCAATACATCTTGGATTCCTCTGCTTTGGTTTCTGCCAGCAAAGTGGCCTGGCAAATTAAGAAAGAAATAAACAAATGTGTTTGCTCTGAAGGTTTAAAACACTTTAATCAGGAAGTAAATGCATTACTAATATTGGTTGAGTAGATGGTTTGCATGTGGATATTCTTGTACAATGCTGGGAATAAGTAAGAATTCCAGCCCAGGAGTTCCTTATGGCAACTGGGGAGGTAAAGTGACTCCATAGTAGAGATATGTCCAAGGCCACCTGTACTATGAAGCACAAAGTAAAGTCGGGAGGCCTTTATATAGCTAGTATTATAAATTTTTGGTTCTTTGTTGCTGTTTTACTTTGTTTTCAATTTAACTGATAAGTTAACTAATTTATTCATTAGTTAAGTGAAACCCAATTTATAGGACCAATGTTTGACCTTAATGCTGGAATAAGTGGTAACATAGTATCAACAAAACATTTGTCACAGAAAAGAAAGTCACATCATTGATATGACTAGCTTCTTTGGTCAGTAGGATTCACTCTTCCCGTTCAGGGCCTTACGACAAAAATTCTCTACAAGTAGAAATCTACTCCTTGAATATGTTCAGAGATGAGAAAATCACCAACCGACGGATGCTCATTTTAATATTTGACTTACAGAGCCTTCTTAACATTGCCATTATGTTGAGTGACATGTTCCAGACCTTTATAGATCTGACTGCCAAATTTCACATATCTGTTTTAATTTACTATCTAAGCCTTCTGTGATAAAATGTCTGACAGAGGTGAGAGTGGAGAACTGAAAAAATACCAATACAGAGTCAAGAATGCCCCAAACTCAATTCCTGTAAGCCACAGCACAGGAGCACATTCACAATTCACCTGTGTTTAAATGGCTCCAGGGAAGTGGCACTGTGGCTGGAGAATCTACATCTTTAGTGTACCCTAAGGTCTTGCCAGATGTCCTGGACCTTCTCTGAAAATAAATTAAAAATGTTACTCATGGAGAAAGGGCTTCCTCTAGGGTATAACTGATTGTGATAGTATCAACATAAATGAAAGAGATATGATCTGTTTTGACTTTATCATATTTACATAGCCTTTTATGTATCAAAAATTCACTTGGAGAAATTGTAATATCACCTATTAATTTGAAAATTTTGGTTTTGGTCCATAGGGGATTTGAATCCACGGCAATGTTTTAGTTCTGTCTTCTTTGCCAGCTCCCACACTGTATTTAACAGTGCCAAGGCTAGGAATAGGACTAGGACACTTCCCATGTACCTGCTTTACCTACGTCCGTGCCTTCCTACAGAACTGTGGCGATGATTCTGCTACATGATGAGGATGGATGCTGCTACACAGAAAATCCATCCTCATTGACTGCAAATGGAGGATTTGCATATCTTTGTGCTATCCTCTGCAAATTGGGCACATCCTCCTCTTTATCTTATACATAGATCTAAGTTCCCCAACTGGATGATGAGATCATTGTAGGTAAAGGATAATGAATGTTGCTTAGCTATTAGCCCAGGCTATACTCACCATGTTTCTGTGAATTGGTTATATATTGAGAATTTTTTAAAGAAAATATTAAATTCTTCAAAATCTTACTTAAGCAATGTATTTCAATTTTAGAATTTATGCTATGGCACCTTCACATTTAAGTGATTCCCAAAAGTTTGAAGTATATGTCAATTGTATAATTTATTGCATTTATTGTTATGATCCTGTTATCGAATTTCTGAGAGCTTTCCTCACAGTAACACTTACAATATATTTATAAGGATGGGCAATGCATGTGTTACTAGTGACAAAAAAAGAAACAAAAAAATTAAATAGAATAGTTGCATAGACATTAAAATTGTCTCATGTAATGGAAGCTTTCTAACTCTGGCTATATGGAAAGAAGGAAAATGCATGTAATGATAGCATTAAATGACCAAAGAGTGTAAGAAAAGAAACTGCAATCGTTACTGGCTCCTAAAGTAGAATTGAATTCATAAAAGAACAAAAGAGGAATTTTCAAGTGCTTTAGAGACATTTTTAAAGCCAATCATTTAACAATGAACAAAGAAAGAATTCAAAGAGAAAAAAAAATAGTACCAAGTTCTGAAATCAGTAAAGATCTCATAAACCAAAGATAGATGAAAAAGCAAAACAAAGAAAGAAATAAAGTCTGTAAGCTCAAAGAACAAGCTGGGGTACCAGGCCTGCAAAGATAAAGGAGGTGTGGCACAGGCTTAGAATATTATCACTTCAGCAAGTGGAACAATAGTGTTAAGTGGTCTCCCGTCCCCTACTAAACAGAGAGGCAGTGCAAAGATAGCAAAGACGCAATGGCTGTTGTAGCATTCTCATTTTAAGGTTCTTATGAAAGCTTTCTCAGGTGTTCATGTATGTGCAGTTTCTTGTAAGGGTAAACGTGTTCAAGTGCAGGTTTACATAACTGGTTCTTAGCATTTTGTCCTTTCACATTTGCTAGAACAACATGCAAGCTAGATTTATTTTAGTGTTTTACAGAGGTCTGTACAAAATTCAGAGGATTGCAGTTTGAATTTGCTGGCTCTGGGACATAAACGTATCCTAGGGTCGCTCTCTCCTTTTTCTTACATGGCTGTTTCTTTTCCACAACCTTCTACATATAACAATATTCCTACCATAAGGAATATTATTATTCCCACACAGTTAGATTCCTATTAATTATATTGGCTTTAGGTTTTCACCCATATTTTCATGAGATAATTCCATTACAAATAATCTCATTTTAAGGTATGAATTTTATCTGCTTTGCTCGGTACATTTTGTATTAGAGTGCTGTTGGGACATAGAACAAATACATCCTGTATAAAAAAGATATTTGTTTGTTTGTTTGTTTAATGAAACTAGCTCATGCTTATAGGTTCAATCTACATACCATGACATGCTGTGTATAAGATGAAGATCCAGAATTAAGTTTGAATCTTAATATTTTAGAAGAGGAAAGCGGGGTATTCTACCTTAAGAAAAAAAAGAGGGAACAGAGTTTGTTCTTTATCTGCCATTTTGTTGCGTCTCCAGTGATGGATTTTGTCACCTTACCTTGTTGACAATGACTTTTCACACAGTGTGCTGATTCTAAGATCTTCCAGAAATCCCTTTAGAGATACACCTATCCAGAATCCTTCATTTATCTGGAGTCAATATAAAATGAACTCATTTAATTACAGTCATTTTTAAATGAAGGCCCTTATCACTGGATAGCAAACTCGGGTATAATGCCTATTCTTTGCATTTATGTATTTAGACACTGGTCTCACACATCTCAGGCTAGAATGATGAAAAAGACAACTTAACCATTGTGTCTACTTCTCTTGTGCTGATTGATTAGCTGATTAAACTTTTTGACACAGCTAGAGTCATCCGAGAAGAGACAAACTCAAATGAGAAAATGCTTCCATTAGATAGGCCTATGGGCAAGTCTGTGAAACATTTTCT
>NW_022196895.1:23740072-23743351 GCF_008632895.1 Mastomys coucha | reverse complement strand
GTTGGTGGTTGAGACCCTGGGAGCTCTGAGGGTACTAGTTAGTTCATATTGTTGTTCGTCTTAAGGGGAGGATCCAGTGCACTTTTGACAGTGCCATTCCTGGGCAGGTAGAAAGTGAGTTGAGCAAACCATTAGAAGCCAGCCAGTAAGCAGCATTTTCCCATAACCTGTGCTTCAGTTCCTGCCTCCTGGATCCTGCCTTGAGTTTCTGCCTTGGCTTCTCACAATAATGGCCTATTACCTGGAAGTGCAAGATAAAATAAACCCTTTCTTCCCTATTTTATAGCCATGATGCTCATCATAACAATAGAGAAATAAACTTAGGCAACTTTCTTGACCTCCATTTTGGTATAGCCATCTATGAAACACAGACTGCAGCCTGTTCTGTCCTGTGATTCTACTTTGTCTTCAGGTCTGTAATGGTGGCTAGTGTAACACAGACTACAGAGTTTATATACCGTCAATGATATAAGCCATTCTCTGAAGATCATCATTCAGTTTGGAAGAGCTTAGTCATGTGCACTGTATTTTTTTAATTGACCATTCGCTTGTTACTATTTTTCATATAGAAATGACTTTAACTTCTCAATTCTGTGTCTTGGCTCAGAATTTTTGCAAGTCAAAAGTGACACCTGTACAACCCATTGATCTCTGGTGCTAAATCAAGAGCCATTACATGGTCTATGCAGGAGCCATTAAATATCACTGAGTCACATAAGAGTCATTATTATTCTTTCCATTCTACTTGTTGGAAGACAGAAGTCTCATTTGGAGGGTAAGAGGGTACTATATCAAGAAAAAAGATTTCTTCCTCAAGGTGTATTTAGTTCAGAGGTTTAGACAAACAGCAACTTAGAGCTACATACAGTTTAACAATGTTGTTTTACTTCTTTTTATTCTGAGTATAACATTTAAAATCAAGATATATGTTACATATATCTAGAGTTTATCTACTAATCTCAAGAAAGTGAATTTTGAACTGAAATTCTGAAAACCTCATACTTTCTTGCAAACTTTCCTTTATACTCTTTTAGTCTGGAGGCCTGCTTTACCAAAATACAAAAGGGGGGATAGATAATCATTGATTGACTCCTGAATTCCACTGTTTATCTTTCTTCTTGGTCTTTTAATATTTTCTTATAAAAATGTTCAGTTAAAGGAGAAATTGCTTTATTGACATAAACCATTACCTGGGGCAGATATGAATCCAGAGGGTAATGTGAGTTTGTGAATACAAGAGAAAACAGAAGAGAACATTCCAGGTCAGTAAAATGGATGTATCTAAGCATACATATACCTTAAGATGGGAGTGTAGAGGATCTGCTACAAGCTAACTAGGTCTTCGTGTTCTTAAAACTAAGGCAAGAGGTGATGGCCCAGCTGACAATGTGTTTGTTGGCCAAGTGTTGACATGAGTTTGAATGTTGACATAGCATTGCATACCTGTAGTCGTAACCCTAGGGGTTTGAGATTGGAGGATTCTTAGAGCTCATTGGCCATCAAGTCTTCTCAAATTAATAAGTTCTTGGTTCAGTGAGAGACTTTTTCCTCAAAAATAATGTAGGAGATTGAGGTAATTAGCTGGTATTCAACTCTGGTTTTCACTATGCAGATATACAGGGTCATACACATACAAAATTCAGATGAAAATTATATAAATATATTAATACCAGCTCTGACTATACAAAGGTGGTAAATGCTGCTTTACTTCAGACATGTACTTCACCTTGGTAACATTTATCTCGGTCACCATCTGTATGTAATTTCATTGCATGGATGGCTGTGCTTGATCACCATTTAGATTAATAGGACTTAGCTCTCTCTTCTAGAACTGTATTTATTACTTTAGTGAATCTTTGGATTCTCATTTACAGAAAGTACATCTGTAACAGGATTTTTAATTCCTTGTATCCCTTTTTCTAAGAGTACACCCTAGAAGCCTGTTTGCCTCACATACTTAGACATAGTGGCCTAGTAGTGTAGTGGCTGGCAAGTAAAGTCTCCTTGATAATTGTTGTCATCCGGTTTCCCAGAAGTATAATCAGTCTACTTTTCAGCATATTGTAAAAATCTGAGCAAAACAATGATAAAGGGAAAACTGCAACACCAAAAAAGTCCCCTGCTCGAAGAATATGGTTAACAGTTCCAACATGTATAACATTAAAATTTTATCAAGAAATCAGGGGAAGGACATTTTGTACACAGAAATCAATTTACCTAGCTACTATCTTCAAGACTTGCTTGTAATTTATTTTGCCTCAAAGAATACACTGCTTTTAAACCCGATTCTATTCCATTTTAGTGTGTATAGAGAGAAAGGCATGAGAGTATATTCGCTTCAAGCATAAGTAAAAGATTTAGAAGATTTCTAAATGTAGCAGACAAAAATAAAATCTGTGGTGAAACAGAATGAAGTTTTGTGATGCCCACCATTTCTTTTTTAGTTTACGTATATTTGAAAAGAAGCATTTAGACTTATGTAGGCTTTTCTGTTTACTTGGAATGATGAACAACCTATTTACCAATGGGAAACAAAGAATCAAGTCAAGCCATGCCTAGAAAGCAGTATGCCATATGAAACATTCCCTTCAAGTAAGTATAATTTAGGTGAGTCCTGGAATAATCATCTTCCTAGGAAAATATATCACGTGAATGGATTGATAGATGGATAGACAGATAGATGGATGGACAGATATACAGATATATAGGTATATATATTCATGCAAAGATACATAGATGCATAGATATATCCTCCTAAGCTCAGTCAAGTTTGAAAGTTATATAAGCTTGAGATTAAGCGTTAATATTTTACCACCTTGTTTTTGTACTTACCCCTAAATGCTATTCAGTTTCATAATCCAGAAAATGTGTACAATTTACTATGTAGAACATATGAGGTTGTTCTGAGATTTCATTGATTTCACACTGAAAACCACTAGCATAGCATCAATTCCATAGCGGGGAATTAATAATTACTAGGTTCTTGCTGGTCCTGCAGTGGTTTTAAGGGTTCTTCTGACCATATGAAAGCCAGGATTGTATTGGTTAAGAGACGCATTCTGTTGCAGTCCCTGCAACTGTGAACCAGTCTGGCTCTCAGCGTTAGAGCAGTATTTCCCACAGGACTTTGACCTCCATCATAGGGCTGCAGGACCTCTGTGTAACACATCTGAATGCAGTACTTCCATGGGATGTGGCCCAGCCAACTCTTACAGGGCTCTTTCTGCTTTTTTATGGCTTGTTCTGTACTCTACACACAGTCCCTCAGAGTAGTCTAGT
>NW_022196895.1:23739095-23740062 GCF_008632895.1 Mastomys coucha | reverse complement strand
GAAGAGAGCATGAAAGCTGTCATAGAAGAGCAAGTACCTGACTTGCCTATAGTGTCACGATGGGGAAGTAGATGATCAATAACCAGCCACAGTTGGCTAAAGACTTTATTTATGGTGTCAATTGTTGCCTTCAGGTTGGTGATAGGGTCTCCGTCCCCAAGCAAGCTCAGGTTGAAAACAGTGAGGTACAAAGAGGAAGCTAAAAATGTCCTTCATAAAGGCAAACCAACAGAGCGATGTGTCCAGAGAGCCTCTGGAGGTAAGGATCCTAATGCCTGAGTGGAGAACAGTGATACGCGGGGAGGCTTCAGGGGTGATGATGATGACAGACTCCTGCTTAACTTGGACTAAAGGGTTTGGACAAACACTCTCAAGATAAGAGTTGGCTATGGGGATAAGAAGCAAGAACAAAGGCTATAAATAAAATAATAATCAAGGTAAAATTGTTTTAAAGCAATTATTTATCTTAATTTGTATGAACATCAAGGCAACATATTAGTGAGTCCTAAAAGTTTAGGTAAAATATGATATATTTGCATAGAAATTGACTATAAGACAAAAGGTCTTACTGAGAAGAAAGTCACTAAGCTTAGTACCACTTTCTCTAGCTAAGCGCTCAGACTCACACACTTTACTTATGACGTTGCTGATAGAAGATGAAGGCATTGGTGTGAAATTTGACTTTACTATTTACCTGCATGACCAGAGGAACAACTCAACATTTTGAGTCTAAATTCCTCTAGAAAGGCAATATTGAAAGACTCATGTTCCATATTTGTTTTGTTGTATAAGCTGTTGCATCCAAAGCCTGCAAAAGAAAATCATTTGCATAATATTTTAGTCATTTAATATTGTTTGTTAGAGGATGTAACTCAGTATGGTAGATAACTGTAATATCATTGCCTTAATTTTCTTTTTCTTTTCTTTTCTTTTCTTTTTTTTTTTTTTTTTTTTTTTTTTTTTTTTT
>NW_022196895.1:23709495-23739030 GCF_008632895.1 Mastomys coucha | reverse complement strand
AGAAATCCACCTGCCTCTGCCTCCCAAGTGCTGGGATTAAAGGTGTGTGCCACCACTGCCCAGCTGCCTTAATTTTCTTAAGAATCTAGTTGCAAACATACATTGAATACTTGTTCACCTAGTAATATGTGAGAATATGGGATAGGAATGAAAAGAATCGATATTAATGACAATGGTATTTCAAACAAGAGGAAAACCAAGGACACAGGGCGTTTATACTCATGGTGAAATTGTAGTATTTATAGATAAATCAAGATGATAAGCCACTGGGTTTGAAAAAAAAAAAAAAAGCAACTTGCTGTCCATGTCAGTGCTGTAAGCCCATACACATCTATATACAACAGCTGAGACCTTTGGCACAGCCATATACTAGCAAGCCAGGTCAGGGTAGCCCCAGGATGCACACAGCTCCCCAAAAAGCCTCCTGGCTCCGTTCTCAAAAGCAGATTGCTACCTAGGAGGCAGAAGGAGCTCTCAATATAATGGACATTGGCTGCAAATATGTGGGCTTGATGTATTTATGATCAGTCACTCCCTGATGGAGTGCCTCTCTTCGGGTAGAGCTGCTTTAATGAGGTATATCCAATGCTACTTGGCATTCTCTGTCCAGCCTAGAGGAAAACATGTGGCAGAGAGCCAGCTCAGGGCCCCTCACCAGCGCCTGTTCCACCCCTGTGCCTGCAGATTTGGAAACACAACGGGGGGAGGCCGAATACTGTTTTTGTCTTTAAGTATGGTTGGAAACAAACACTTTTCAGCCAGATGACATGATTCATCCATATCTAGAAATGGTTGCCTTTGGAAATACATCCACGGTTTGTTTCTGCTTTGACGATTCTCTGCTTTACTTTATGAAGTACATGTTTTGGATTTCTGGATCGATCATACTAATATTTTGTAAATTAATATTTCTAAGAACACGATTGTCTTATAAATAAGGATTGTCAAAAAAGTTTCCATGGCTATGTGTGTGGCTAGCAAGTTAATAAAAAAATATGAACTATTCTCATAATATTTTTGTATATATACATACATGTAAAATAATCTATTTACACATAGATATTGATACACATAAATATATCTATATGTACATATAAAAAATATATGTATGTAATGTACACACATGTGTTTCCTCACATATCTATTTTGGTACACATATGTACATACATATACACTCATATTCAGTTCCTGTCACAATCATAAAACCACTTGGAATTTCCTCAATGTGGGCATGTCTTACTAATAAGGTTAGGACTGACACCTTCACTACCTTATCTGAAGAGCAAATGATTTGGTTAGAAGGTATGTATTAATCCTGATTTCTCTTTGTCAGGACTAACTAAAGACCTTCCTCACCAACATGGGATGACTGGTTCTTTGTGTGCCTTCCCAGCACAGTGAAGTATCAGACCTTATACAGGGAGATTCCTGCATTTTCTGAATTTGGGAATAATTTGATGTCTTTGGAGGATGACACCTTCATGGCATTCAAGCTCAGTACTGTGCCTTTTATAACCATAGTTTGTTCTGTTCTATTTACCTCTGCTTCTGTTTCTTGTTGTTGTTGCTGCTGCTATTATTTTTCTTTGTGTGTGTGTGTGTGTGTGTGTGTGTGTATCATTTATATCATAATAAAATGGAAAATTTAACAATCGATCTATGTATTATTCTAAGGAAGTATCTAACCTGTGGTTGTGTCAAGTTGTTGAAAAGTCACAAAGTTAATATATTTGGACAGAAGTTATAAGAAATTTGGGCCAAACCAAAACTTGTAGTTGGTATCTGAATTAGATAATATGGACAATGATTAAATTGAATGTAGGGCATATTGCTCATCTCCAGTTATTGACTATTATTGGAAAATGCAATTTTTATGATATCTTAAAGTGTATTCAAAAATTTTAAGAGGATATTGCAAGATTTGTGTATAATAAATGCTTCCCTTGCACTCCATGAAGTCTTGTACTGTTGGAAGTTGAGTTTATAAAATCATTTTATGAAAACTTAATTCTACATATTTAACATGATATTCAACAGTCTTGTATTATTCATCTGGAATTAAAGCTATAGAAATTCAATTCTTTTTCAGTGAAAATTTCCTGAACAGAACACTAATGGCTTATGGTCCCTTCCTTCCTTCCTTCCTTTTCTTTCTTTTTCCTTTATTCTTTCTTAAATGTTTTTACTCAGCTCATCAGAATCTACTAAAATCTACAAATGCACTATATTATTTAATAAATTTAAAATTACTTATATATTATTTTCATGCGATTCCCTAAATTTCTACCTCCATGGTGGGTCTCCCACCTCATCCACTACAGATCCATAAAGCATCTAAACGTTTCCAGTCCCCTCTCACAGATCAGGTTGAGTGCATAATTGACAAATCTGACTTGTGCTTGCAGATCTTAAAAAAATATAGACACTCCTAGAGATTAAAGCAGTGACATCATTTTTTTTGTTGTTGTTTTTACTATCCTTTCCTTTGTTTGAAAGCAAAATTTATTTTCATCATGCTGAGGGATCCCAGCTTACTATCTGATATTTTTCAAACTATGACTCATAGATTATCGCAAATAATTATCTTCATTCCATTGGAGAAGCAATTTATAGGCTAAAAATCAAGCTCAGCATATGTATATATATATATATATATATATATATATATATATATATATATATCACATAGTTTCCCTTTTTTCTAAAAGTTGATTTCTTGATCCAGATTACCATTTGAAATTGGCTTGCTTTTCCTCAGTGGAGGTCAGAAAGATCATGTCTTTAGTGTAGGAGATCCTTTAGGGTATATCTTAGTGCTACCATGTTCTGTGATTAAAGTTAAAAGGAAACCACAATGACCTAATATAGGCAGGATGATAAAGGACACAGACCTCTCAACAATGAAGTATAGATCACTCCTCCAGGAAAAGTCAATACCTGCTGAGGTATGTGCCTAGAGTGTAGGAAATACAGAATGTGTTGAAGAAGGAAGTTATAAATAAAAGTTAAGGCCATGCAACCAGTTACAGAAGTAAGTACTATACTTGACGCTATTGTTTCTGTTGTGCTCGTTTAAGAATGCACTCATGTTGTCTCCTACATCCCACAGCATGCCTGTCTCCCAGGAGCTCTCCCATAACAAGGGGCACAGGTGAGATCCCACCCCAATACCTGCCTGAGCTGGGACATTCCATCCCCTCTGCATAAGTTCCAGTTCCCTTTTGGTTTGCACCTCCACTGGGCATATTAGCTTGCCTGCCCCTCTCTCATAGCCGGGGTATAGGAGGTATGTCATAACCGGGGACACAGGAGATTTGTCCTAAGCAAGGACACAGGAGGACTGCCCTAACCAGGGACAAAAGAGGCTTGCTTAAAGCAAGGACACCAGAGGCCCCCTAACTAGTGGCAGCATTGCCTATCTCCCAGGAGGTCTGCTCTATCCCATGTCACAGAGCTCTCTACCTCCTTGCAAGGAGGCAGGCTCAAGTTAAAGACCCCCCAGGCAAGGTAACACTAGAGATAAAACCAGATGGCAAGAGGCAAGCACAAGAACTTATGCATCAGAAGCCAATATAATTTGGCACCATCAGAACCCAGTTCTCCCACTACAAAAATCCCTAGATACCCTAACACACCTGAAGAAAAAAAAAAAGATTCTAACTTAAAATCCCATCTCATGAGGATGATAGAGGAATTTACGGAGGATATAAATAACTCCCTTCAAGAAATACAGGACAACCCAAATAAAAAGGTAAAAGAATTGTACTAAACTGTCCAAGACCAAAAATGGAAATAGAAACAATAAAGAAATGACAAATGTAGGCAACTCTGGAGATAGAAACCCTAGGAAAGAGATCGAGAGCTACAGATCCAAGCATCACCAACAGAATACAAGAGACAGAAAAGAGAATCTCAGGCATAGAAGATACCATAGAAGTTATTGACACATCGGTCAAAGGAAATGCAAGGTGAAAAGAGCTCATAACCCAAAATATCCAGGAAATTTGGAAAACAATCAAAAGACTAAACCAAAAGTATGGGAATAGAAGTGAGCAAAGATTCTTAGTTCAAAGGGCCAGAAAAATCTTCAAAAACTTATAGGAAAAAACGTCCCTAAACTAAATAACTAAAAAGGAACTATTAGTTAAAGAGTACACAAAACCATAATGTTAGCTTGAATCTCTTTGGATGCCACATGGAATTATATAACCAAGAGAAATTTTGCCATCTCTGCTTTATTTGTATGCACATGATAACTTCCTGCTTATAGTAATTACCATTGTTACCCATTGTTATGTATGTACAATGGTGACATTGATATGTGTCATCTAGTATTTTCAAGCATTGAATTAAGTAATAGAAATAGTACTTCTACTCTTACAGGTTTCCTAGAAGAAAGTCAACTATTTATTTTGCAAAAGCTTACTTTGACCTATCACTAACTCCAGCCTATTTCACCTTGCCTTTCACATGTCAAGCATGTCATTTCTATGCCTCTACTTTTATCACATGATAACACTGAAACGCAGTGGTACTTGGTACTCATTGCTTCTTCCACCTAAAAGTGTTTGATCTCTCTTCTACTGCATTAAATCCTTCCTGTACTTCCACATTGATGTTGTCTTCTTTCCTTTTTCCAGAGAGAGTTGTTTAGTGCTTTTCTAAGTTTGGTTATCAAACTAGGCAGAACCTAGCACATAGTAGATACACAGAAAAAGTCAAGTTGTAGTATTGTTTCCTCTAAAATGCAAATTCTTTAGAGGCACAGAGTCCTGTCACAACTCTGAAGTCCTGTCACTCTTGTCTGAAGAAGAATGTTCAAAACATTTCTAAGAAATGGATGAGCAGAGCTGAACTGTTCCCTGGAACTGAATGGTAAATGTGGCCACTCTTAGAGAGCTGAGTGTCTTCCATTTCTTGGAAGTTCTCATAAGAATGAAGTCCTACATACCATCCCATCTTATGGTATATACTCACTCATTGATTAAAAATTATTTGTAGTTTCACTTGTACATGTATAGTGGCAGTAATCATTGAAGCCTGACTTTACATATTTCCTAGTCCACAAATACTGTTTATTAATTGTAAGGTAGGTATTTAACAATGTACAAGTTTTCTATCTCTCCTAACAATAAAGGAAAACATTGTCAACAAGAGCTAGTTTCAGTCTTTAATACACAAATGCTTGAACCTATACATCATTTTTTGAAACATTCAAATGTGAACTGACACAGGAAGAATTATCAAACTCATTTCCTGAGGTTAGTAACCTGAACTTTCTTCAGTGTTCCTTACTATTATTTATATCACTCAAAAGTCTGCATTTTAAAAAAATATTAGGTCCTCTTCATTCTCTGTGAACATATTGGTGGAAAGACTAGCCCTCCTGTGTATCACTTGCACCCGTTTCTGTATACTAAGTCTCAGGGAGGTGGGCCTTTTCTAACCCACTTACTTTAAATGTGTACCACCATACGAAGTTAGAGCTCTTGTTACCTCTTCCCTAAAACCATGGGGAAACAGGAAATACACTTTATTTTTGCCTTCAAACCTTGATTGGGTTTCCTATTTGGACAATACATTGTTAACATTTTTTAAATACAAAATATACTTTCCTAAAAATGTTCTTATTTCAAAATCAATGTTTCTTTCTCACAGTACAAATACCTTCCCATTTGTGTTGCTGAGTGTATATTGCAGGGCTGACCAGAGGTGATCACAGTGTTGACCACTAGTCTGCTGAAAGCAAGTGATCGATTCCAGTTCACTGATCATGGAAATCCTTTATTAGAGGCACTGTATTTTGAAGTTTTACATACTTGTCTTAGACACTACTTTCGGATCCCCATCACTTCACACAATAAACTTCCCAAAACATTGGAGGACCGAGTTTGTAATAGAGTCCCATTACAGTTGCATTTTATATTAACTAATAGGAAACAACTACATTTCTGGATCATAGAGGAAAAAAGAATCAAGCGCATAAACCATCCAAGTTCTTACTGTTGCATGGGAATGGTATTTCAAACACCATTAGAAGAGCCATTGGAAAGGTTGAAAGCATTAGCTTGTTTTGTTACCAAAGCATGTGTAAGAGTGTGCTGTCATGCACTTGAGTGGTGTTCCTGAAAATGATCTCCAAGGAAACCAGATGTCTAGAATAATTCCTAATAACTTCCCTACTTCACAGTTAAAACATACTTGAAAATTAACAATAAAACACCAAGTTGACCTGAAATCTCCAATATTTCAGAAATACTCTTAATCTCAGTCTGCACTTGATATTTCAAACTATTTCAATGCAACAGGCATAGCCAGTGAAACATCCATTCACAGATTCCTGAGTTTCACAGACACAGAGGGGATATGCAGGGAGTATTGTCCATGGCAGTGACTGTAGCTCAAAACTCTCTCTGTGGCTTCCAGTTACAATTCACAAACACTGCTTGTTCAAACTCTGCTAACTTCCTATTTCTAGACAATGAGCTAAATGACTTTTGAATGGAATTATAATGAAACTGAAACTCATAGCTATTAATACAGAAATGCATGCTACTCATGAAAATACAACTAATAGAAACAGAACAACAATAAGTGATATTATTAACATGTCCTAAAGTTGTACCATACTGTTGATTTGTGTGTTTTCTTTGTAAATGAATATTAAACATTATGTGATTTAAATTCTCATTTTCATAGCTGTCATTTATGTATTAAAATATGGTATTTTCACTCAAATTCAAGAAACACCTGTTTCTGCCTATATTATTTCTCCAAGACAGTAATAACATGGCAATAAAATTTTCATGAGCAGTAAATCACACAAAAATTTTCTGGTAATAAATATTGCAAAATTCTTCATTATCACAGACTATTATTCATTACAAAAATAATGTGTTTCCAAAACAAATTTGAAAAAAAATTAATTATAGAAAGAAAAAATGAGAATTCACCTGTCATTAAAATTTTCGGTGTAGGAATATTTTTGATTCATCATTCAATTTAAACATACAGTATGTTTTCAATTCCTAATCAGCTAGCTACAGAAAGCATTTTAAATAAAAGAGCATATCTGTAATTTTGAGCTTATTAATTTTTTTAAAATTCTTAAAGTGTCCTCAGAAATTTGAGCACCAATTCTATCTTAAATTCTTCAGAAGTTTTGAATGAGATTGTATCTTTGAAGTTCTCTTGATTAAAGAATGTACTGGTCAAGCCTATAGGGCTACTGACTTAGAACTTAGCATCCCAGCACAGTGAGTTGAGACCAACATTGACTCTCTATAGTGAGAATTTTTTTTTTGTCTTAGAACAAACAAAGCACAGAATGGTAAAGCATATAATTCATAATTTTGAGAGTGTAAATTCTAAGTTGATAATAGGAGTAAACTGATGTTCAAGGACATAGGAAACAATCATACAATCAAGAATATAATTAAAACTAGTTTCTAAGTTGAGAATGAGAAAGATATTAAAATTTACAGATATTTATCACCCTAGATAATACCGTCTCTGAAATTCTAAGTCTAGTCTCATTTTTAACTCAATAATTATTGAGAGCACACTGAAAAAAAAAGAAAACCTTCGTATTTTCTTATTTTTTTTATTTTTTTCTTATTTTTTAATAATAGCAAAATATTCTGGTGATGTTTCTCTATTCACTATAATTTGGACAATATTAATTCTGGTGACTTGATGAAAATTAACCCTGAATATGCTACATTATACATAGTTTTACATTGGTGAGGAGAAGTACAATACAAAATAATTATTAACACTTTTCAGTTGATATTATGTATTCATCCTTTATTTTTCTATTAGAATTTTGATAGAAAACAAAAGGGTCTGTATATTGGCAACCAGAACCATTTAGAATATTTAAGAAGTTGTGACATCTTGCCATTTAGAACTTGAACTAAGCTTAACATATTTCAAGTCTATAAACACTCATACTTCTCCTCACTCATAGTCATTCTTTGCTTTTAACATCTTAGGTTCATAAGTCTTTATAGTTTTAGGAATGTTTAGTTTTTCAAAAGACCTCTATGTAATTATCTTTAGGTATTCTGGCAATATCTGCTTCTTCATTTTATTTCACATGCTGAAACAAATTTTTAACTTTATTTTAATCGTGAATTATTTCCTTTGCCCCTGTAAATATACTTACTTTCCTCATGTACTTTTGTTGCATTTATGTCACTTTTCTTATTTTTATTTTTTTTTTATTTTTGCCATTACAGTAGTTACATCACTTCACACTTCATTTTCAAATATGACTATAAACATCTCTTTGCTCTCTTCCAAGTTTAGGACTCCTTTTCACATTAATTCTTAAAACATACATATATGTGCCTACATATATACATACATACACACATATATCTAAATACATAACAGTATCCCACTCAGTCTGCACAATTAAAATTATTTTATACTCTATTTTTATCTCATCTATGTCCTATCTATATAATCTTTAAAAACTCTGATTTTAAGTAGCATTCCATTTTATATGAATATATTTTTCAATTTAATAATAAGTATTATTAATATACAGTGAAACAATTCATAGAGTGTACAGATTCATACATTATTCTCAGTTCTCTTGTGCTCTATGCCTTTCATACTTAAATATGAGGAATATTCTCATTGCTAGAGAGACTGAGACAAAGCTAGATAAAGGGGGGTAAAAGTCATTTCTGATATGAAAGGAAGCAAGGAAGGATCTTCATGACATAACCAGCAATGTTGGAATGATCAGGTTAAGATGACAAAAAAACAGATTAGCCAGGAAAGTTAGGGGGGTTTAACAGAGACTCAAGGGGCATTCAACATAAAGAAATATGTATAACATAACATATTAATAAACAGAGGGAAAGTGCATGATTAATTTAACTGGATTTGTCTTCTCTCTTGACAAATACAATACATTTTCCCAGTAAGAGTGATTAAAGAGCCACAAAAAAGTCAGATATTCAATACAATAAAGGGCATGCACAGAATCCAGTATTCAGTAGTGAGTGGAATATTCCACTTTGAATTAAAATAAAACAAGACTGGATGTTTCTTCTACTACTCTTTAAAAGCGCAGAGAACATTCTCCCAGATAAACTAACATAAAAGAACCAATGAAAGATATCTTGGGTGGAAGGAGAGTAAACTGTCTTTTTTTTTTTTGTGAATGATTCTCACATATAAAAGCCCTTAAGAATCCACCAGAGTATATTAAGATTGATGAACAAAATAACCAAACTCTTTGATTAAAATATCAGTGTCTATAATGCTTATGCGCTCAAATCTGCCATGTTTCTAAAGGTACATGAAAAACTAAAGAGGATATTAAGAATGCATTAGATCTAAAATAACATCAGGACAAATAAAAATACTAATAAAATTTCTGAGTGCTGTAGCATTTCCTCTGTCCAATCACATTAGGGCAGGGACAGGCCTGTGATTGGACAGGAATAGAGAGGTGGAGCTAGAGTTGGAGAAGGAAAAAAGGTCAGGAGAGGAGGAAGAGAAGGGTCTGGATGGAGCAGGAGGATTCAAAAGGTCGGGATCATCAAGACAGACTATGAGGACAAGCCTGACCCCACGAGGTTAGACAACCAAGCAAAGATTTTTACAAAATAGATTAATTGGGTTAGAATATTGTCTATACTTTTTGGTTCTGAAATTATTGTATTGGCATCTTGTAAACTGTGATTTTATTATCGTATAAATCTGATTGGGTATTAAAGCATTATGAGTCATGCTTTACTTACCGGGTCTTAGGCACTATTTAGACGAATGATTGTGAGGTTGGGTAAGGAGTTGCATGAGAGTGAGATGTAGCTTGTTGGGAGGAAATAACAAAAACATGGTGGAGCTTAGTATTGAGGCCGAACAGTACCGGCTCAACAATGTGGCCTGGTGGGAAATGGAGTTTGCAGGGTGGTTTCATTTTATATAATTCCAGCAACAACTGAGAATAAGTTTAAATTCTGGATAAAAGTAGTGCAAAGATAATCTGTCATGGAAGGGAAAGTAGCTCATGGGAGATGCCCTTTGCCTCTGAACTAATGATGCAGATAGATTCTGAGAGTCACCATCTTTAGCTGTGGACCTACTGCTGATTCGAAAAAGTAAAAGTGACAGCTTCAAACCCGTGGTCACACAGACCCCAGTGGTTAAATACAGCGCGATACAAGTGAAAACAAGGTGTAGACATGAAAATACAGCGGGATACAAGTGAAAATAAGGTAGACATGAAGGCAGTTTTAGTGGGAGAGGAGATAAATAGACAAAGGTAACTGAGAAACAGTAGGAAGAATATTCAAAAATGGATTTCATATGTTTGTGAGATTGACTGAGTATAAATTTCATCAATAAAAATATATGCATCATTAAAATTTTATAAAGACAACAAACTATAGCTGAAAACAACACAATATTTATGGGCCTAAACAAATGCAAAGCTATTTTGTTATTATGGATTAAAAAATAAGATTATTGAAATATTAATAGTATACAAATCAATCAGCAGATTCAAAATTATGCCTGTAAAGTTCTGACATTTTTCATCGTGCAAACAGAAAATTATATAGAACTGGATGTGGAGAAGAATACCCAAAACAATCTCAAAGGAGCAGAACAAGACTGGAGGATTTACATGCCCTTGTTCCAGTCTTGCTTTAATGTAGTAATCAACACCATGGTAAGGCTGTAAGTACGTAGACGGTGAAGATGTAGAACCTATATTTTTTAGTCAGTTGATTTTATTGAGAAGTATGCACTGCCTATTCATAAGGGACAGCAGGGCTTTTCCTGAAAATTTTGCCTTAACAAAATTAATATTCATATCAACAAATGAAATAGAATTCCTACTTTTTATGACATAGACATATCCATGAATGGATCAATGTCTGAAGTGTGAATTAAAATCAAAGGAGTTGTATAAGAAATCCACAGAGGTACATCTTCATGAACTTGAATAACAATTAATTCCTAATATGTCATCAAAGGCAAAAGTAAAACAGAAAACTCCATAACTCAGACCTGGTTAAGTTGAGAATAGGCTTTCAAAAGACCCTATGAAGAATGAAAAATGACAAGGTACTAACTGTGACAAAATACTTGCAATTAATATATCTTGAAAGCATCTATGCCCAGATATATAAAAATTCCTTTAACTCAATCACAAAAACTCAATGAACCCAATATAAAAAATGAACAAATGATTCAAATAGCCCTATAGAAAATCATACAAATAGGCAAAAAGTGCATGGCAAATTACTGAAGACTCACCTGCAAGAGATTTTTAAGTAAAAGCCACCAATTATTTCATACTTGCTAAGATAGTTATTCTAAGAACCCAAACCAAGAAGAAAAGTTAAAATCAAATCCAAGAACCCTAGGACCATTGCGGATTGGTGCTGGTGATGCTGCTTTTTGCAGCTGCTACTGAAAGGAACTTGGCAGTTGCTCAAAAAATTTTTAAATTGAGTTCCTAGACACAAAAGACAAATATTGTCATTCTTTTTATATGGGATACTTAGAATAGGCACATCCATAGGTACAGGAAGTAGATTAGAGGCAGTCAACACAGGAGGGAAGGGGAGTTTTATTTGAAGAACACAGAAATTTTTTAATAACAAGATGAAAAATTTGGGAAATAGTTATGAATTCTAAAATACCCTGTGGTTATGGCTCTGAATTATACCCTTAGTAATTGTGAAAACAGAAACTTTTTAAAAATATAATTTACTGCATCTTTAAAAAAGAAATTATTAGAACCATTCCTTCTTGAAATATAATAGATATTAATGGCCACAGCAAAGACATTTCTTTCCAAGATGGAGGCACTGAGTATTAGCTCAGCTCCACTAGGTAGCTCCCCTCCCCCAAACACATACACACCAACAATTGTATATCAACCCAAACTAAACTCAGTGAAGTACATGAATATGTACACACATACATACATACATACACATACAGATATACATATACCATACACATGCACAAATTCACATACAAATACAAATATACACATACACATATATACATATACATACATGCTCATACACAGACATGCATAAATGCACATATATATTAAGGCATACATATACACATATAAACATAGACAAATATCCACACATATACACTCATATCTACATCTATATATATACACATTTATAAACAGACATGCATTCATATACACACTTACACATGCACATGTACACATAGATACCAAATAAATATACAAATGCATACATATAAACATATATAAACATATACACATAAACATGCATAAATACACATAAACACATATATATGTACATACATATATATATACATAACCCATACACAGAAATATACATACTCAGATACACTCATAACGCATATACACAAATACACACATACATACATACCTACATACATACATGCATACACATACAGGACATGGACATAGGGAAACTTGTTAGGAAGCAGGAAGATTGAGTTGCGAGGTTGGAAGAAGGAGGGATTGATATACATTTGTTCAAAATATCCTATGTATGTGTATGAAATTATCAAAGAATAGTTTAAAAGAAACAAAGAGTCTCATTCCACTTGATTGTTATAATATGGAATTTAAATTTGTAGAAAATATATTCTTTGATAAGAGGACATATTAAAGTCCCAGGTGCAAGAAGTTTTTTAATTTGATAAATGTAAGTTAATAGTTGTCTTATAGATGATGCAACAAGTGACTGAAGATTTATTTATGTTTTATATAATTTAATCTTTATGGTTCTAATGAAAGTAGAACTGGATAGATTTTGGGTACTTTCCATTACAAATTTATATGATTTATTAAAACCAAAAGGCTTGGCCCAAATACATTTATGCACATCTATATCTATAATGGCAGTACTGGGAGGGGGCAGAGACCGTCAGATCCCTGGGGTTCACTGGCCAGGTAATCTAGACAATCAATGAGATCCAAGTTCTAGAGATAGTCTCTGTCTCTAAAAGATAAAGTGTAGGTCAAGTGAGGAAGGTGCCTACCTTTGACTTCTGGTCTATGTACACATGAAAATAGACATATTACAGATACATACACATAGAAGCTTTTAAACCACTGCTTTGTAACATTAAGTACTTGTGTTCTCAGTATTCATGGTAGAGATAAGGTAGAAGGATTCTACGTTTCAGGATAGATTAATCTACATTTTAAGAAGGCGTACAGGAAGATACCAATGAAAGTAGATGGCCTTATATGTTCTATGAATTAGCCTCTTTGAACACTCTTGACCATCCCAGTATAATGTACCATGGTCTGTAATACAGGTGTTGGTATTGTCAAGGATGGCATTTTATTTTGCTATGTAGATTGAATAGATTGCAAATGCATTTGATACTTGAGGCCCAGACAGCATAGGTTAGTACCACAGTGCACATTGGGAGATAAAGGCCTATTTATCTTATGCTTGACACAAGCCATGATTAACTCCCTATGGCCACATGATGCAGCATAATACTAGCATTCCTAGCAGAGTACATTTTCTATTTTTGTATCACCAAAAAGTAGACAGTTTTCCAGTTGAACCACATTAGTATATGTTCTGTTTCCACACATATTCTCAAACTGAACAGTGGAGAAGACATTATGAAAGCAGTTAATTTAATATACTTTTAAAAAAAATTTTCTGGACATTGAAGGCATTCAACTATTTCTTTAATTTGGTCCCATAAATAAGAGCGTTGGAATGATATATTCTGAATTATCATACGTGTTGTAAACCAAAGAGAAGTGACCCGAAGGGACCAAAAATTAAAGTAAGTTTGGTGATTTGTGAAAAGTTGTGTGAATGAATGGCAGATTTTAGAGAATTAAAAACAAGTACTAAGAAAGTCTCATTCCAGAAGTGTTATGCATCAGTGGAGTTTGTAAGGGAGTCCCTGTGTTAGGAAAAAAAAAAAGGCAGTATGAATCCTTACCTAATAACTTCCTGTGATCACATGCTCAGCCATCAGGAATGAACTGTCCAATGGTGGGCACACACTTCATGG
Source organism: Mastomys coucha (assembly GCF_008632895.1). Taxonomy (NCBI): domain Eukaryota; kingdom Metazoa; phylum Chordata; class Mammalia; order Rodentia; family Muridae; genus Mastomys; species Mastomys coucha. The sequence continues at coordinate 23,724,996 of NW_022196895.1, read as the reverse complement.
GTAAACGTACACAACCCATTTCAGTTCTCATTCACACACGAGTTACAGGGGAAACCCAACTGTTGGTTGCTAGGTAGGCTGCTTCTTCTATCTGAAGACCTGTGCTATATCTGGGCAAAGAGTATTATTTTTTTACAAAAAGCAAAAATGAAAACAAACAAACAAACAAAAAGCAGATGAACAAGAGGAAGTAGAATGTAGCCCCACTGGGGGAAACACTGTGTAACACTTTTCTATAATTTGAGTTTTAAGGTAAGTAATACAGTGTCTGATCACTGACCACCTGAATGAGGCTAGTACAGATTCCAGGATGAAGTTAGGGAATACATCTTCATCTTGTACTAAATTTCTGAGCCATGGAGCAGAGACAATTATTGAATCACAGTGCTGCAATCACAAATGTATCCTTTAAAATCCCAGACTCAGCCTTCTCAGTCCTGTAACGGAATTCATTGAGTGGATGTGGCACTTAATATCCTGTCCTCTTCGAGTCCTCCTATTCTTTGACTTAGAGGGTAACTTTCACTCTTGTATTGTTTAATTTCTAGCTACTCTGTCCAATGGTCAACCTACACCACATTCTTTTTATTTCTTTCCTTTTTCCTTCCTGCATAGCACTCCACACTTTCTTACAATAATGTTTCCATTTCAGTTCAAAAACCGCAAAGGTCTTCTTTGTCTTTGATAGTAAAGTCGTAAACCCCTCCCTCCTTTGCAGAACCTCAAGAATAATGGATCAGTTGTTCTATATATATCACATTTGTTCTTTGTCATAGGGCAGTGTGGTTTACACAACCTTTTGTGCACTTTTAAGTGAGATGCTTCACAAGTGTGTATAACAATATCTCCTTACTCTGTATACTCAAGATCATCCAGAAGTGATGAAAGACAAATGGTGAAAAACTTGTTATATCATGCAGAGGTATGAAATGTGTTTCATCTTATCTTTTAATTCTAGACAGAAAATCATGAAAACCTTGATTACTCTCACATTTTTCTCTTTTTGAAACCTCCTATAAGCTTTTTATCTTATCACTTAATATTAAATATATTATTATTTAGACCTGGAACAATATGTTTGGTTCTTTGAGGATGAAGGAAGGATATGATGTATTTTTGACTTTGACATACATTATGGCATTTTTTTTCCTTGAGTAAGTAAAACAGATAGCACCTAAAACATCACATTAAAACCCACACCCTCTCATGAAATAATTTCATTATAACCAAATAATACTAGTCCAAGCAAATATCTGACTCTGGTGGTCCTTTGGACTTTTTTTAATATTTTATTTTTTAGTCACTTTACTTCTGGACCACAGCCCCCTCCTTCCTCTCCTCCCAGTCCTGCACTTACAAATACTTCCTCCTAGCCACCCTTCCTGAACAGACCACTGCCCTACATTTGGGCATGAGTTTCTGTACCTGCTTTCATTGGCTGCTAGAGGAAGCTTCTCAGGAGACAGTTATGCTAGGCTTCTGTCTGCTAATATATAGCATAGTATCACTAATAGGGTAAGGAGTTAGCTCTCTCATATGGAATGGGTCTCAAGTTGTGGCAGTAATTGGTTGGCTTTTCCCTCAATCTCTGCTCTATCTTTATCCATGGAATCTTGTAGACAGGACAAATTTGGGGTTGAAGTTTATGTGGGTGGTTTGATGTCCCCTTCCTCCATTGGAAGTACTGTCAGCCTCAGCAGGTGGCCATTTCAGTTGCTATATCCTCTGCTGGTTGGAATCTCAGCTGGGGTCATCACCATAGACTCCCTGGAGCCTCTCCTGTCCCAGGCCTCTACCTAGACCCAGAGATGCCGCCCCCAACACAGGTTCTCATTTTCATTGCCAGCTATCACATGACCCCCATCACCACACCTGGCCCTCATCCTCTTTTCTTTCCCTACCCCCTCTTCCACACATTTCCCTCTCTCCATCCACCTTTGTTGACAATTTTGTTCCTGCTTCTGAAAGAGTTTCATCCATCCTCCCTTGGGCCCTTCTCACTGTGTCTATAAAATGAATGAAGTTATGTAAGGGGTCTATAGACAGTACTCTGTGGGTAATTACAGTCCTAAGGGCTGCTTGAAGATAACAGAGATAAATAAGGGAACTGGCTTACATACATTTCAAAGATGAAGTATTACCACTATGTCACCCAAAGCCGGCTTTATATAATGGGAGCTACAGTTGGACCAGCTTTGAAGAGACGAGATATAAAGGATGGTTTGAATAAAGCAAGCCAAAATGCTGCACAGGACACTATGCAGCTACAGAAACTGACAAAATAAATAACTTTAAAATACTAATATATACAATATTTCAAAATATACGACTGCCTCTGCTTTTGTCTGTAGTGTTCCAGAAAAGTACTGACTCACAGCCTGGATTTGAGTTTATTACAGAGGAGAAAGTTAAACCATTCCAATCCATCTATCCCAATCCTATTCACAGCCAAGCTATAACAATTATCTCTGTCTTAACATTTTCTCCCATGTCTTGCTATTTCTTGTACAGTAATGGATTGTAACAGCTACTTCTTGCTGACTTCTCTCCCATATAATTAATGTCCTAAGATATTCTATTTACTGGTGAAGCAGTTTGAATCAAGAAGTGATTACTTTCAGAGTAAACAGAGCTTCTAACCCCTCTCCACAAACAAAGCTGACAGCAGTTTTATTTTTAAAATAATCAAATAGAAATCCCCCGAATGCTTAAAGTTTGGAACTTCGTATTTATTATGTGTGTGTAGGTATTTGTGTGTGTACGCGTGCGTGTGTGTGTGTGTATGTGTGTGTGTGTGTATGAAAAGTATATTAATATTTAGGAGACAAGACAGAAAAGCACAAAGATCAGTTGAAAGGGATATCTTAGAGAAACCTGCAATAATGTTCCCTCACAAGGCCAAGTATTAGTTAGGGCCAAGTGTAAGTCTGTGCATCAAGTGAAAATGACAATGAAGTGAGACTTTTATTGAAGAGTACAGATTTAATCTTCAGAAATATAAAAATTAGATATTGCAATTTCTGAGTTGATGACAAAGGCACCGTCTGGAAGCTAGACTCTAATTAGTGCTGAACAAGGAGACTGAGACAGGAATTGCTTTTATGGAAGCACAGTAGAGTGGGGCTCAGTCAGGTCATCTGGGGGATCCCTGGCTGTTTCTCAGCAGATTGGTGTCCTACCACAGAGCTTCCATAAAGGCCAATTGATTCACATATTACTCAGATGTTGGGTAGACTGGACTGATGACCAGCCTTAGTTTATTTAACCTTCTTTACTAAAATCCCTTAGTCAATGCCTCTAGTAGCTACAGAATCATGTCCTAGCAGTTATTGTAGTTGGAAAGAACAAGTCTTTGATTCAACCAAATGAATTGTGTGGTGGTTGGATTCTTCTATCTTAACTACAAACAAAATATAGTCAACAATGTTCTTTCTTCCTAGCAATTGCTTATATAAGCACAATAGAAGCACAAGCTATTTTGCTGCTTTCTTCTTCTTCTTCTTCTTCTTCTTCTTCTTCTTCTTCTTCTTCTTCTTCTTCTTTTTCTTTCAGAAATTCATCTGCCATGTTCATGATCTTAGTCTCAACCTACAATCTTACTGCCTGAAAATTTCCCCCTGGATTCTGCTCTCTATTCTTCCAAATTCAAGATTTCAAACTACCCTCTAATTCCTCCCCTTCTGAAATGGCTTATCTTTACTCTTCTATCTGTTTTCCATTCCCATCTTGACTATGCTCATCTTATTATTGAACAAATGGGAATAAAAGCAACATTATCCAAAGTCTGTGTGTTGAAACATCCCGTAGTCATACCTTCATGCTCTTAGTCTCTCCCACATTTTCTCCTATTCAATTTTTAGAAGGAGAAGCATTAAACAAAGTGATTATTAGGGATGGAACAGTTAGGGAGATGATGCTAAGGAAATGGATCTTAAGGTACAAAAAGAGAAGACACAGATATTCAGAGTGGAGGCCAGGAAAAATTACAGTCCCAAACAAAGAGCACCAAGATATGTACGGATTGGAACTTCAAGGCACTGGCTGGATTATTTCCAAGTCTCCCAGCTGCCCAGACTTTAGGCAAATTCAACTCATTTACAACTCTCTGACAGACGTGCTCTTTTGCAAGGACAAAGAAAAGGTTTGACAGCCTGGCTTTTCTGATGCCATCCTTGCCTCCAAGTGTGACCTTGTCACATTTGCATATCATGTCACAAGGAATCTGAACTTATTTTCTAAGCTACATTCTCAGTACCAGCTCAAATGGCCTGTCACACTCCCCATAACATTGTTCTGTTCCTTTTGTCCATGCTGGCTCTTCATATAGCAGTCTCTTTCCCTAGATTTCAGTTTCTGTTTTGTGCAGTTTTATTCCACGCTGAAATCTCTTCTCCATATGCCATCAGTTATCTTTGAATACTTATTTATAACGTGTATACATATAAGCACATGCATTTGTATATGCACAATTACAATCAAAGAAACCTTGGTTTGTAAGTCATTTTAAATATTTAAAATAGAGTTAACTTCCATATTATGCTCATCTTATTAGTGAACAAATGGATATAAAAGCAACATTATCCAAAGTCTGTATGTTGAAACATCCTGTAGTCTTAACTTCATACTCTTAGTCTCTCCCACATTTTCTCCTATTTAATTATTAGAAGGAGAAGCATTACACAAAGTGATTATTAGGGATAGAACAGTTAGGGAGATGATGCTAAGGAAAGGGATCTTAAAGTATAAAAAGAGAAGACACAGATATTCAGAGTGGAGGCCAGGAAAAAAATTACAGTCCCAAACAAAGAGTAGAGTTTCAGAGTTCAGAGTGGAGACCAGGAAAAAAATTACAGTCCCAAACAAATATAGAGTTAACTTCCTTATTCTCTGCCTTGTGTGTTGCTGGAAACAGAAATTAAGATCTATATACTTGCCCATAAACTCAGGCATAATTAATGAATTAAGCAGAGTGGAATGTGATTGCATCAAGGGTTCTGAAGCTTCCTGGCAATTGAATTAGCCTGATAATTGTCACAGATAAGTATTTTCCAAGTAGTAACTTCACAATTTGTCATAGTGCTACACTAGTTTTTACCTTTTAAGGCTGTAGACTAGCTGGCAATCTAGTATCTCTTTAAAAACGTACCTTTCTAGCACTAAGATACAACTGTTTTTGAGGAAAATCCTTTGAAACTCCACTTGTATAGTTTTGGGGAGCTCTGGGATTGGTTGATGGTAGCTGACCCTTACACATTTGTGTCTGCTCTTCTAAGTCTTTGAAAACTGTGAATGGTGAGGCACCAGATAAGAATTTGTCTCTAAAGCTATTTATAAAAGAAAACAGTCATTGATGAATGATGGGTGTGTCAGAAATTGACAATCTATGTAAAGATATAGGGATTTAGAACCAGATGACATTCAGTGATGTACCTGAAGCTGTACTGCAATTATAAACTACAGAACCTATGTCATATTTGAATCTCAGCCTGTATCATAGACCACAGGTTTAGTTAACCTAAGTTAAGGCCAACTTCTATCATAGCCTATGATTCTGGAAACTACAGGATGGATTTAGCTACATGTTTGGCAGAGAGGATACATTATTGCTCTTAAGATTAATATGAAAACAATGTGTTGGATTAGTTATAAACATGTGTCAGCAATAACCATTGAATCAGGTGAGTTTTACTATCAAAAATGAGATTTTAAATAGATTATTCTCTGTCTTTCTCTGTCTCTACTATTATTCAAGTGACTAGTACAATACCCTGCTATTACTATAAATAATAATTACTTGATTTATTTTATTTATTTATTTTTGCTAGGCTGTTGCAAACCAACATACCCATTTGCTAATAGAAATAGTTCATATGTTGTGGGTGCAGCTAGAGAGGGAATGAATCACTATTGTCTGTCTTGTCATTGAAATCAGAAAACACTGTACACAAAAGGGATGAAAATCCTGGTCCTAGACCTCAGTTCTCCATTGTACTTATATTTGATCTTGGTCAAACCACTGAGTATTTTTGAACTTGTATCTTTAATCATCATTAAAAATCTTGATTGAGCTATATTACTCCTGGGCATATACCCAGAAGATGTTCCAACATATAACAAGGACAGATGCTACAATATGTTCATAGCAGCCTTATTTATAATAGCCAGAAGCTGGAAACAACCCAGGTGTTCCTCAACAGAGGAATGGATACAGAATATGTGGTACATCTACACATTGGTATACTACTCAGCTATTAAAAACAATGATTTTGTGAAATTTGCAGGCAAGTGTATGGAACTAGAAAATAACATTCTGACTGTGGTAACACAGTCACAAAAGAACACACATGGTATGTACTCACTCAGAGACAACATGAAACTCAAGAAAAAGGAAGAACAAAGTTTGGATTCTTTAGACCTACTCAGAAGGTTGAAGAAAATAATCACAGTAGACAGAGGGAGGGAGGGAAGGATCTAGGAGGGAAAGAGGAGGTGGAGGGAAAAGGGGGCAGGATCAGGTGTAGGAGGATATGGAGGAGAAGTACAGAGGGTCAGGGAATTGAATGGAGGTATGTAGCAGTGGAAGATGGGAAACTGGGGGTTGCCACTAGAAAATCCCAGATACCAGGGACCCAAAAGTTTCCCAGGACCCAATAAGGATGAAATTATCTAAAGTACCCAACAAAGGGGAGAGAGAGAACCTGTAGACACCATATCCAGCGTATAGGTACAACCCCCGGTTGAGGGATGGGGCCGCCCACCCATCTCAAAAATATTAACACAGAATTGTTCCTGTCCAAACGAAATGCAGGGACAATGAGTAGAGCAGAGACTGAAGGAAAGGCCATCCAGAGACTGTACCACCTAGGGATCCATCCCATCTGCAGACTCTATTGCTAATGCCAAGAAGCACTTGCTGACAGGAACCTTGTATAGTCTTCACTTGAGAGTCTCTGGCAGAGCCTGACCAATACAGATGCAGATGAACACAGCCAACAATCAGAGTTAAGGGAAGGACTGAAGGAGATGAAGGAGTTAGCAACCCCACAGGAAGAACAAGAATATCAACCAGCCAGACCACCCAAGGCCCCAGGAACTAAACCACCAATCAGAGTACTAGCTCAAGACTTTTTCTTTTTTCTTTTCTTTTTCTTTTTGAGGATGCTCCCTCACCTACCTACCCCCTCCCACATCAATGCCCTAGCATTTCCCCTAGGTTGGGTCATCAAGTATCCATAGGACAAAGAAGCTCCCCTCCCATTGATAAGGTAATCTAGCTACATATGCAGGTAGAGCCATACAATCTAATGCCTAACAAGGAGAATATGCAACTTGAAGAGGTCACCTCCTGTAGCCAGTCAGGACCCCCCAGTGCAGGGGCAAGGACATAAACCCATCCACAAGACATTCAGCCCCAAATTTGTTCTATTTATAAGAAAGGCAGGGACAAAGATGGAACAGAGACTGAAAAAATGGCCAACAAATAACTGGCCCAACCTGAGACCCATCCCTTGCACAAGCAACTCCTGACATTATCAGTGATATTCACTTATGCTTGAAGACAGGAGCCTAGAACAACTGTCCTCTAAGAAGCTCTACCTAAAAGCTGACTGAAACAGATGCAGATCTGGGACTCTTATGGAAGAGGTGGAGGAAGGGTTGCGGACACTGAAGCAGATGGGAACCCCACAGGAGGACCAACAGAATCAACTAACGTGTGCCACAGGGAGATCTCAGAGACTGAGCCATCGGTCAAAAAACACACACAGGCTTGAATTAGGCCCCCAGCATATATGTAGCAGACATGCAGGCTCCATGTGCCCCTCCCCCCAGGAACTGGAGCTGAGGCTCTCCCTAAAGTTGTAGCCTACTCTTGTATCTACTTTCTGTCAGGGCTCACTTGTCTGGTCTCAGTGAAAGAGTATGCACCTATCCCAAGTGAGACTTGGTATGCCAGGATGGGGGAATACTTCGGGAGAGCTCATCATCTCAGGGAAGAAAGGGTGGTGGGCGAGTGTCTCTGGGATGGGGGACTAGGAGGGGTTGCATTTGAAGGAAATAAATAAATTAATTAAAGTAAATAAATAAAACTTATCTCTTGTTTTTGACACAAAAAAAGGAAAGAAAAAAGAATATATCATGTGTCTGTGTTTTATACTTCATTTCATCTACACATATTAGACATTGGTAAATAAAAATGTTTATACATGCACACACACACTCACACACACACACAGTCTTGTTCTAGACAATAATTCCTTAGTACTTCTAATTCAGAAGTTTCATTTATCCATGACTCAAAGCAGTACCCTACTTCACATTTTATTGTATGGTTAAGATTTCACATGAGTGACTTTATACCACATTATGCTATGTCCAATGTTCATATTCACCTTGTCAGTGTTGAAGCTACTTAATACATTTAAATTCTTTGTAGTCATATGTAATTATTCTTAGTATTAAAATCAAGAGACAGTTTTCAATAATGCAATTTATACTTTATTAAAAGTTTTTTATATAAACCTTATATCTTGCTTGCATGATAATTTTTTTTTGAGACAGGGTTTCTATGTGTAGCCCTGGCTGTCCTGGAACTCACCCTTTAGACCAGGCTGGCCTGGAACTCAGAAATCCGCCTGTCTCTGCCTCCCAAGTACTGGGGTTAAAGGTGTATTCCACCACTGCTCGTCTATGATAATTCTTATACCCAAGATAGCACAAGCTCTGGATCATCCTCCTGGAATAATCACAACATTTAGCCATATCGAGTTACAAGAATAGGGAAGGATAAGTGGCTACTAAGTCATAAATGTTCATGGATATACAATACCAATTTGAAATTCACTTCAATTGTTTTAGTTATTTTCTCAAGCTAGTCAGTGCTTACTGTCTGACCAAGCACTACTCAGAGACATTTACAAATATCAAAAATATTAATTCCTTCAATTTACTTCTGAAAGAATTGAATGCATGGTTCTGTGACTAGAGAAGATTGGCTTCTATAATGATAAACACCTCTGATGCATTATGTGACTGATGGACTCCATAGTTTACATCTTCATTTGTACTTACATAATAATTACCTACTAAGCCATAAAACAACAGATCACTATTTTTGGCTGTCTTTTCTCTGTGAATTCTTACTGAAGATTATATATGCACACAGTGTAACAATTCACTCAAGTCATGGAAGATCGATGAACCCCACAATGCAGCATCTCTGTACATCAGATGGATAGTATAATTAGCCACCAAAAAATCATTTACTTTTCACAGATGTAATTCTGTGATCAGGATATTATTTGTCAAATAAATCTTGACCTACATATGACAAATTTTAATAAACTCTCCATTTCATCTAAACCTTAGCAACATGGAGTCACTATGTTAACCTATGAACATGAACAAATAAATCATGCTATCTTCCATAAATTTAAATAACTAAGAAGTGCTAAGAGCAGGATACATAGTCTCCCCCTGAAAAGTGCATGCCAATTGAATTATCCAACATCTAATGACTAGACCTAAAGGCATTCATAGGTGCTTGAAAACAAGGTTTATTATTAGTTAACCCTGGCCTTTATACTTGGCTTTGACTCTGTACCTGTTACAAAATAGAATGTTTAGTATTATTTATAACAAATTCCAACTGCTCTCAAAAGAGACTCTTGACTAAGTCATATGATTTCCTTTGCTCTTTCTTCTCCCAGTGTTGGTAACTGAGATAGGGGGACCTCAACATGTGAAAACATTCATCACATGATGGAGAAAGTTTTATACTGTCCCATTAAGTGGAAGTTCAGAGACAGAAATTAGATGATGACAATTATAAATTCTAGGACACTCCCCAAACAGTTTCAGATTCTTGATGCTTTTTATTGACTGCAGAGTCTTCATTGCTTAATGAAGTGAAAGAACTTTATGTAGAATGTTATAAGGTCATGATCAAGGGTCAACAGTGTTTAATATCAGCAGATTTTAATATTATTGAATAATTAAATATACATCCACAAAATTTCCTTATCAAAAGACCTTGTTTTGTAACATACACAGCTTGTATCTTATGTATTAGAGAAAATAGAAAGATGGCAAACCAGCTAGTGAAGCCACTAATATCTGCAAAGTGGCCACACTTCTCCTTATATCAGATATTTTCTTTCAGTTGTGCCATGGTTGAAAAAAACTGTTTCTATTGGCTTGGGGAAATGAATTTAGAAAATTTTCCATAGATCTATTTGAAAACACAACTTCTATTGACATCAACCTCAATGGATATTTTACATACACACTAAATTCTCTTTATTATTAAAAGAATAATATATCACACAATAGTTGCTGAACACTGAATAAAGGTGGTGGTAATCAGTTTCTTGCATTCAGCAATATTACTGTCTGCAAGTAAAAGCAATGTGTAGGGCTCTCCCGTGTACAAGGTAGTAATACAATGTCATAAGCATGCTCCTAGACATTGTATTTTAGGGAAGCTTTCTGTGCAACACATATGCGTTTATGAAAAGGATTTTTCAGAAATAAAGGTTCTGAAGTGACGAGCAATAATTTGTGTCTGAATGCTTTGTTTTGTTATTTTTTTCAGAATTATATTATTTATCTTAATTCTTTGCCCTATGTAACAGGCACGATTTATATGATTCTTTAATTTTCTTGGAGTAAAATTCATCTGCACAATGCTTTAGACCCTTCAAAGAACATTCTCAGGTACTGTATCCATGTTGCATTTTCAGTTGCACAATAAAAAAAAACCTAATAGCTTAATGTATGTTGGCACAAACCTATAATTTCCTCACAATGGAGGTAAGGCAAGGGATCAGGTGCTGGAGACTAGGCATGGAAACGTTACAAGTTTAAGTGTTGCTCTGTAAGACCCTGATTCAAACACCAAAGCCAGATCTTTTCAAATAAAACTGAACCAAGGAATTCCTTTCTTGACTTTGGCCAGTTATTCAAGGACAATATAAAACTGTGCTGTAATATCTTCCCTTTATTTAAGCTAAGTTTAGAGATCGGAGAGATGACCTGGATGTAGAAACAAAGATCATTCAAGGGTAAGCGTACTTTTAGAGAATGTACCAGAGGTGAACAAGGCTGAGAAGGCTGTTTCGGGGGGAGACTCTGGCAAGGGGGAATTTAAGTGGCACAAACTTTGTTTAGATAACAAAGAAAAAAGAAAGGAGAGAATAACACCACCTCCTTAGAACCCTTCTGCTACCTTGGTCAGCAGACAAGTAGTAACTGCATACCCTACTCCCAACAAGTGATGATATGACTAGAGATTGGTAATAACTTTCCATCTCCAGCCTCAGCAGTTCTGCAGGCCATGTGGAAAGAAACATCTTCTGCATGGGGAAAAGACAAGCTCAATCTGAAAACTTGAATCTCAGGTCAAGTAGCAAGTTTGCTCCTTGGGGAAGGATCAGTTAATAAATTAAAAGTGCTAAATTGCCAGATTCACAACTATGATTCTTGAAAGTAGAAAAGTGGAATCCAAAAGAATTCTTATACAACCATGCTCCAAGGAGTAGATATTTCAGGTCAGATAATTTAAATGCAATCTGGACTAAAAGGCCTAGGCTATGAACTGACAGCCAATGATGCTGCAGTTCCATCACTCCTGTTTGTAAAACAAGATATGTTAGCAATGTAAAAATAAATTCAAGAGTAACAATATTGATAGCTGATTGGAAGTAAACAAAGTCCAGTAGCAAGAAATTATTCAGAAACAAGAGAGGGAGAACAACAAATGAGAGAGAAAATGGGAAAAGCATGGATGCATGCTATCAGCCTGCGTTTCCCAGCTTCTGAAGTTTCCTGATGGCATGGAAAATACTTTTCACAGTGGGGGACGTTTTATACATTTCCAATCTTCTTTTTATGTTTGTTCCATCTATAATACTCTTACAGTGTCTCCTCCCTGTATGTACACAATGCTTTCAACAAATTTTTATTACAGGCAAATTATTTTGGGTGCAAACAAATTTTTCTCCCCTCTACTCAAAATTTATCAGTCACTAACATAAATCATTTAAATTATGGCTGTACTTTAGATAAATTACATTGTATGTATGATAATTCTTTCATTATCAACATGATTCTATACTCGTTGATGGTCAAACCTATGATTCTCATATAACTCAATAGGCAAAGGGCATTAAAACTGTGCAGCCAAAGAAGAAAAGTATAACTCCTAGTGGTGATATTGCGATATGATATTTAAATGATTTATATTCTGTAGTCTGCCTAGGGAGTTTTGTTTTAAATGTTACCTAAGCAGTTTGATATATACTTTATTTCTTTTAAACTTTTATGAATCAAAAATAAAGTTAGAAACTTAAAAAGAAGTCATCCTTTGATTGGATTTCATGACCTCTTTTTGTACTTAGTGCAGCAGAAATCCTTGATCAAATATCTATTCAATCAACAGAACTAAAGCATGTCAGGTATAGTTCTGAGGGTAGAATATCTTCTTTCCAGATGGTGTACAGAAGAACAGATGCATGACTGGCTATTTCAGGGGAATAGCTTCCTGGGATAATGCTCTAGACCAAATCCTACCTTTATTCTCCTATTCCTGGTACTTTGGTTCCATGTTATTCATTGTGGCTACCACATTCAGTCTTGTTCTCCTTAGCTCCCTAATTTGGTTTTATGTCTGTGCCAGCACACCAAACAGAGTTGAAGATTTGTAGTGATAGATGTAAGGGAAGGAGGCAATCCTGCAGGGCTGTAAGAAGAAACTACTAGGTGTGTCAGAAGCACATGTGATGGTCAAAATGTCTCTGAACGGCTTTAATACTGTGGTATAGATATAGATTGTGGAGGCTCTTGAGGTTCTATATGTTGAAAACAAATGGAGTAATTGGATTACTAGTTAGTTGAGAAAATGACTTAACAGTGATGCTTTAAGATAGAATCTTTAAAGGGTGACAAAAATAGATGCTTTCATTTGAATGCAGATACCATGTTTCAATATTTGTGGCTCTTATAAAAAGAGGGAGAGTGTCTGGAAAGAGGCTCACAGATATGCAGCAATATCAAGTCTTGCGTCTGGAGTCTGCCAGCCAAGAGAAAACCATCCTCAAAAGTGTTCCTTGATCACTCCGTCTCTGCGTGTTATTTTACATTTCAATGTACTTAACCAATGGCTTATGTCTTATGGGTCATAGAAAATTCACTAATAGATTTGGGTTAACAAAAACAGTAAGTAAGCAGAGCTCTCTGTCCAATGAAATGTCCCTCAAGCATCCTCTCCTGAGAAAGTTTAATGCTGTGCTACTGAAAAGGAGAAATGATGTTTTCAAGAGTCTAGTCATCCATGGGTAACCTTGCCAAGGGTCGGTTTTTAGCTGAGAAGAAATGCATGAGCAACTTGAACATCCTTGCGAAGAAGGCTAGAATCACCTTCTGTAGAGAGAAAGTGTTATCGGTGACAGAATGTATTGGTAGACTTGTGGTATCAAAAGAAATTTGAAACACTTTTATACTTATATCTTGCCAGTTAGAGAGGTAGGGAAGGAGAGTGATATTTGAAATATATTTGAAATAGCAATTTGTAACTCGATTTAAATTAATAATAATTCAATAAATATGATTACCCAGCCATATTCTTTAGATGGTTCCCTTTATAGGGTGTATATGTAAAACAAAATATATCCCATCACTTATTTACACAAATTAATTATGTAGAGTATAAAATTAATACATTATAGTATTTAAGACTTTAGTATATTAAAATCAAAATTTCAAAGTAGTTCTTTCAAGAAGAGCCTGCATTAGAATTATGGAGGCCTTGAGGGCTTGAAGCTGGGGAAATATTTTCCTCCAAAGATTTCCTGTACAGATAACAATGATATTGAGATTATGAAGAGAAATGCAACACTTATGAAGACATTTCTGACATGTATGCAATGAGGAAGTAAATATCTTTATTTTTAAATATTTACCTACAATACTTTACTCTTTAATAAGAGGCAAGTTGAGACAAAACTGCTTATCTTAAGCACTTGGCAATTCAAGCAGGGTAACCTTGCAGTTTTAGGTAACTAGGGACATTGAGCTTGAAAATCAGAGGTTTTAACTATCTCCAAATTTCTCTTATCTAAAGAAACTTTAAAACAGGCAATTAGAGTTATAAGTCTGTCAAGGCTATACAACTGTAGAATTGGGTGGTAATTGGAGATGTCAATCATTGTCCCGAGATAAGCAACTTGTGCCTCAAACTAGGGAAAACAAGTATGATAGTGTCACTAATGCTATATTTAAAAAAAAAAAAACCTGGGAATAGGCTTTCTTCATAGATATTAAAATTGACTGCAGTGAATTCACTTACTTGGACCCATTAGCAACCCTCTGCTTCTTAGTAGCTTCACAGAGGCACACAATGGAGATGGCTACCCAATGGGGGGGGCAAGAGCTAATAAAGTGAATGTGATCAACTTTCTATCCTTCATAGTGGAATCTGAGTTGCTGGGATGCTTTCTTAATGTATTTTATGTGCATTGAAACCTTTCTGAGAAAAGAACTGCCTGAACAGCAGAAACTGACATCAAACCACTTAGGAGGGAAGAATATGATGAATGAATTCCTAAATTTTGAAATGACCCTACTATTTGGTGTTCCATGACTCTGGATACTTGTACACATCTGAATACAAGTAATTTGGAAGAGCAAATCAATATATTCATGGCTAAGAACTATTGCACAGATTGGGTTGTCGTATGTTTGAATATCAGGGTCTCATGCAAAGGAACATATCATAAAGAAAGTTGTCAGGCCACATGGAAGTGTTTCAAGTAAGAAGGAAGACCACAGGCTTCCCTCTCTCTAAGAATTTCTCTAGTGAAAGGAGACGAGGATGAATGTAAGACAGCTCCAAGGAATCCTCCAGCCACATCTCTGTCCAGGAGGATATTCCTTAATCTAGTAGGAGCAAGATGAGGTTCTGCTTCCTCATCTCTCTGAGATGACTTAAAACAAGTTACATAGGAAATAGTGTTTCCAGAATTTTCCTTCCTGCCTAGCATTTTTGAAAGGTATGGCATGGATTAGTTCAGATCAATACTGAGCGTCACTTTCACAGAGAAGATATGGGACAGAAGGAGAATGGCCCCAGCCATCAATACCAATGGAGACACAAGACAACAGACTTGGAAGAAGTTAAAGGCATTGATTTTAAGTGGGATAACTGTTTGAAACTTTTAAATGAAAGAGCAACTTTACAATATGGAAATGACGAAAAATTTAAACTAAAAGCTATTAAAACCTTCCAAAGGTGATGGGAAGAGTTGGAGTTGAGAGAGAATTGAGTAGAAATCAGAGATAGGAGAAAAATAAACTATTGTATTTTCTTCCCACTGAGTTGAAGCATCTTAATAGGTTTTATTATAGCAACATGTCTGGGAAGACAAGGGAAAAGAACACACAGTGCAGGGCCATCCTGAAAGCACTTGCAGAAGGCCACACTTGTGAGGAATTGGCAGAAAGGGGTGA
>NW_022196895.1:23683788-23709485 GCF_008632895.1 Mastomys coucha | reverse complement strand
GAACCAGGGCTTAAGATATAACCACAGCTTCTTTTCAATATTTCTTAGCAAGATAAAGGAATTATATGAGGCTCTGCCTCCTGGGTGCTCAGCTGTCTCTGTCAGCCCCTAAATAAAGCACCCAGCCTCGACAGCCATCAATGTGGGCACTAACTAAGATTAAGGTTACCAATGCACCTCCATGAAGCATCAGCAGAAGAGCATCCAGTTAGGGGTGCAACTCTGTTCAGCTCAGCAGCAAAACCTTCAGCTGAACACACTCTGGGTAGGACCAGCAATTTTCTTAGCTATTTTGAAGTGACAGTGCTAGAATTTAGAACTTCACAGCTAAAGATTAGAAGACATCCTATCCTCCTCTTCTCATTAGCTTCACAGAATACTCATCCAGTCTCTGTACATGGTGCCATGGGTGAACTCTCAGTATAGCCAAGCCTCTGGAGGCTTCTGACAGTACTGATGAGGGGATGTGATCTGAGCACCATCTAACTCTAAGCACTAGTAGCTGTAGCCATCACAGCTGTTGCTATCAACAGTCACCTTTCCAACTCTCTTCCACTTGAAGCTATCCTGAGGTTAGCCTACAACACCGAATATTATATTGTAAAACAAGCTAAGGGTTGAAAATCATAAGCATTACAGAGAACAACTAATTCAAAATCTCATGCAGAGTTGAGGAGTGCCATCCTGGATGGCGAAGAAATTCTATGCTTTGCCATTTCCTTGGGATCACCTTCCTGCAATTCTGATGTGCATGTAAGATAACCCATTTATGGTTTACATGGTAACAATCTTTCTTGTCAAATTGAAAAGAAGTATTTCCAGAGCCCAGAGAAGCTCTACATCATGAAACAAGGCTACCCACACTTCTGTCTTCTGTCACTATTTATTTTTGCAGGAAGATAAGGTAAAATAGTGTAATTAAAGCTGTGTTGTAAGCTATGGAGCTGTTTGCTTATTTTAGTATATGCTATGTTACAGAAGCAAACTTGATATTGGCATGCACTTCTGTTTTGCTTCAGTTGGTTCATGTGTGTATCAGTGTATTTTAGATGATACAGGCCAAGAAAGTCAGAACTACTACACTGCTTTAGGGTCAATGTTTGACTCAGCCTTTGGATGTTCTGTTTCAGTCGAAGAATATTTTTTGTGAACATGAGTGGGATGATATCATTGAAATTGCCCCTATATTCTGTTCTGTAGAGGAGCTGATATTAATTCAACCTTCAAGGATGAATGGCCAAAATCTTTAGGATCTACTTCTTTTCTAGATGGCCATATAAACACAGTAATGAGGATGAAAAGGACTACTCAACTCAAGACAAGGCAAAATTTAGGGTTTTATTGAGATAAATGAGTGAACAAGACTTCCCTTATGCCAAGATTAAACCATTACCTACAGTACAATTATTTTTTGAATGTGTGGAGCATGAAATAAAGTTATTCAACTATTAAGAAAAATAAACTAAAACATTGTAACAAGACACAGACAAGCTGTATATCACCCAAATCCAGGCAGTGTGTGCCTCAGTCAGTATACCTACTTCAGAAGGATGTACAACCCTGTGCTGAGGATTCAGGTGAGTAATAATAGGTCAAATGATTTCTTTCAGGAAACCAGCAAATGTTTTTCTTTTCTTAGGTTAATTACTGTTCTCTTAAGTTCCTCTATCAGCATTGTGAGATATGATTTTCGATCCAATTCTTGCTTTTCCGGTGTTTTGGAATATCCAGGACTTGCTGCAGTGGGAGTACTAGGTTCTGATGAAGCCAAGTAGTCTTGGTTTCTGTTGGTAGGATTCTTGCGTTTGCCTTTCAACATCTCTTGATTTTTGGTGTTAGATATTCTTAGTGACTCTAACCAGATCTTGTCCTGTCCCTGACGCCCTGCAAGACCCCTGAGACTAGTGGGGCCTGTGCCTCCCAGCTGGCTGCTCCTGGCTTAGAAACTCACAGGAGAGAAGATGGCAGCTCTCACTGAAGACTCCGGGTCAAGGCGGTCCCTGGAGGCAGACCCTCCACTTGCAGGGAAGGGGCAGCTAAGGTTGTTGATCCATCTCTGTTACTTGGAAGCTGAGAGGATCCTGTCCCTGCCGCCCTGCGTCTCCCCTGCGACTCGTGGGGCCCGTGCCTCTGGGGCAGCTGCTCCCGGCTTAGGAACTCACCGGAGAGAAGATGGCGGCTCTCACCGGAGACTCCGGGTCAAGGCAGTCCGTCGAGGCAGGCCCTCCACCAGAGAGAAGACGGCAGCTCTCACTGAGACTCCGGGTTAAGGTGGTCCCTGGAGGCAGGCCCTCCACGGAGAGAAGACAGCAGCTCTCACCGGAGACTCCGGGTCAAGGCGGTCCCTGGAGGCAGGTAATTACGGTTCTCACTAACACCTCCCACTATTTGCTCCTCTGGCCTTACCCACTATGAGAGTCTTTTTTTTTTTTTTTTGGTTTTTCGAGACAGGATTTCTCTGTATAGCCCTGGCTGTCCTAGAACTCACTCTGTAGACCAGGCTGGCCTCGAACTCAGAAATCCACGTGCCTCTGCCTCCCAAGTGCTGGGATTAAAGGCATGTGCCACCACCGCCCGGCCCTTAGCATTACATTTCTATTGTAGCAATGCTTAAAAGGGTTGCTGATGCTTTCTGTAAAGTGCTTCTTTGGATTATTTTCATTTTTGTATATGATTTTAAATTTTTATAATTTATTCTGTTCATTATAAGATTCATGTGTTTTGATTAATATGACTGTAGTTCATTATTTTCCACAACTAAATTTTTCCATGTCAGAAGCTTCAGCATGTATTTTTCCATCATATAGCAGATAGGTACTTTTGTGTTTCTAAATTTCTAAGCTTAAATTTTGTTGTTATAAGCTATGATATGATAGATATGTATACACACATCTCTTCAGAGTGAGGTGTCCAGGTTCATTTACATTAATAATGAGGAAATTAGTTCCTCTCTCACCACATTTTTGAAATGAGCAAGTTAGGGGACCTTGGCATCTGTTGAGACAATAACTTGTGTTATTCCATTTGAGATTCAATAAATGACTAAGTTTTAATGATTTTACATCTTCAGTATGTGGTAGCATTTTGTAACCTCTGTCTGTCATAAGTGCAGTATTATAATTAATAAGCTAGTTCATCAAGGCTGACTCTTTCTGCTTAATATGTTTTAGAAAAATCAATGTCATCTCTATCCATCAGCAATTAGGAAATATAATTTTATATGATATATTTTTAAATAGAAAAGCTAATATCTAAAATATGTAAATGAAGATGTCTCCATGGATTTAACATCTTCACAATTGGGGAACTTGCAGTTAATGGCATCTTGTAACCCCTATCTGCCAGAGGCCTTTAACCAAGGAAATTTTATTAGATTGTCAGGCATTTGATTAGTTTTTATTTCTGTTGGCATGAAAAATATCCATAATTACTCAAAGGTTTGGTCAATGTTTAATGTAAAGTTAATAAAAAGTAAGTGTACCTGGGACTGGTAACATATGCCTTTTATCCCAGCACTTAAGGAGACAGAGGCAAAAGATTCAGCATGGTCCTAGGGAATTTTTGGACAGATCCTGATCTTTCTCACAAAAAGTAAGAAAGAGACAGAGACAGAGAGCAATTATTCCAGGGAAGAACAGAAATACTCAATGTTGTCAGAAATACTCAATAACGTATTCTAGATTAACAGAGCATATAAGTTAATTTAGGGAATTAGTATCAATTCCCTGGATGAAAGTCCTTGAATTGATACTGAAGTGTATTACAAAGTATTTTAAATTCTATGTGTTCATGTGCATGTATACAGGTATGCTATCCTGTGACTGTAGGTGTGGAGGGCAGAGATAATTATCAGGATACTTTCACCATTTGTTTCCATCTTTATGTTTTGTTTCAAGAGTTTCTTCTCAAACCCAAGGTTCATGTGTTTGTCTAGACTGACTGGCCAGCAGCCATAGAAGTCTTCAGACCTGTCTTCTACATTTAGGTTACAGGTACTAATACACCTCGCTTTTATTCAAGTCTTTAGGATCTACATCTTGCTGGTGCAGAGAATAATAATATAAGGGACAGCATGAACATGGATGGCTCTTAATTGAAATGTGATTTATAGACTGAATAAGAAAACATCTTCGTGTAGACTTTGAAGAAAGTTTTACCTACTTTTTACATGGATGAATTAGATATTTGCATGTTTTTGTGTGTATGTGTTTTGCTCCCAACAGCTCATTGATCTGATGAAAGCACACATATGTACAGTGTTGAATCCTACTGCAAACACAGCTCTATGATTTTCCCCACAGTCTGGAATTCTTTTGATCTGTCTGTATATATTTATGTGATAACTTCAGTTCTTTCCTTATATTTTCTTCAATAAAATTTTAAACATTTTTCATTTAGCATTTAAATGAGATTACTCCCATTTCCATTACATATTATTTTTATAATTAAAATTATATTTTTGTGGTAGCTGATTTATACAAATGGCATTGATTATTATATGTTGAGTCTGAAATAGCTAACCTTCATTAACTCGTTTTAATTCAAATACTGTGTGTATTCACCTATCTTGGATTGTCTGTATAGACACCGTTAGTGCTACTTTTCTTTTTGCCTTTCTGATCATTTTCTCTTTATTTCCCTTGTGTGGCTGCAGTATCTCCAAGCTTCTGGTAGAAAAATGAAATAATAATCATGGAAATATTTATTCTTAACTTAAAACTAAGATTTGTTAAACCTTTTACCTTTTGAATTAGTGTTTCTCTTACAGGATTTATATGCATGTGTCATGAGGAGAAATGTTGTAAAATGTTACTCTCTCAGTCATTACATTGGTGACTATATTAGGTTTTTTATTTCTTATTATTGTTTAACATTTTTTCTTCCTTTGATCTACAAAGTGTTGAAATTCATTAATAGATTTTCTCATTTTAAATCTTCCTTATGTTCCTAGTACGTACTCAAATTGGCATACATGAACATGTTTGTAGATCTTGCAACATTCAGTTTACTTCTGTCGAAGAGTCTGTATATTTTGGTAGCTAAAGACTCCAAGGTTCTATTATTTGGTTATAGTCCTGCTTATTTAATGAACTTTTAACAAATCACTTAACTTTTTGATCTTTAATTTTAAAATAGTGTCTTTAAAGCCTCGTGTGTGCATAGAAAGCCATCAGCTGAATTAAAATATATTCACTCTTTGTTGGTTTTGTATAAATTCTCCCTGACACACTAGGTTTGAACAAAGCTGACCTGATCATTGATACTGTAGCTTAGTTTGACTTTTCTGATAATTTATTTACACAGTCACATAGAGATGGATACCAATTGTGTCTAGCTTCTTTCACTCAATCCATACATTTCTAGATATATATCCATCATGATTTCTATGTTCAGAGTTCATGTTGTCTTATTCTAGCATAGTTAGTAAATATTATGCTACACTGATATTCATTTAATCATTTGACTTTCAAGAAATTTAAACATTTTGTATATATATATGTATACATACACACACACACACATATATATACCTATACATACATATATATATACATATATATATTCATGAACTTTTAACAAATCACTTAACTTTTTGATCTTTAATTTTAAAATAGTGTCTTTAAAGCCTTGTGTGTGCATAGAAAGCCATCATATATATATATATATATGAATATTTGCCTACATTCATGTCTGGGTGATACATGTGTGTGACTCCTGGTTCTGGAGACAAGAGAGGACTGTTAGATTCCCAATAACAGGCACTGTAGATGTTGATAGCAGCTGTAAGGCTGCTGGCAACTGAATCTAGGACTTATACAAGATTGTTGCAATCTCTTAACTTTTGAGCCCATCCAATCACTGATCAACCTTTCACTTGTGGTAGAATATTTCTAGTGTTTTCACATTTTTGGGTATTACTTGTGAAGTTTCTGTGAATATATATATATATATATATATATATGTGTGTGTGTGTGTGTGTGTGTGTGTGTGTGTGTGTGTGTGTGCATATGTCTATGCTAATACGATACTCTTTACGGAATACTTAGGAATGGGAAGTCTTGTAATATGGAGATTCATACCAAGTATTTCTACAGTGATAACAATGTTAAATATTCCTTGAAGCAGTGTAGTGATTGCCAGTTCATATGACCAGCCTTTTAAAAATTTTTGATATTCAGGGATATGAAGCTTTGTCATTGTGGCTTTACAACGTGTTAGCATTGGTAAGCGGAGTTTCCCCCTGCCACTCTCCATCTGGAGCTTACTTGTTGTACAAAAGTCCCTGGCCAACAATCCCCAAGAACTCAACCACCTCCCCAGAGGTAAACTAACTGATTCACAGCAAAAAGACACTACTTTAGAAGATTTTTATGAGAATTGAAGACAGTTTCTTCTTTTCATGATTTTTAGGGATGAAGAAATTCAATGGGTATTTAGTTAAATGTTTTTATTTAAATTTAAAGTTTGATATATTTCACTTTTAGTTTAATTTAATAAAGTAAATGGGTAGTTTATAAAAACTAAATAAGTCATTATATCTCTTCATGTAAAATTTATAATGTTATTAACTTTACCATGGGAAGATTGTCAATATGTTTTACTCTTAATCATTACATTTCCATTAACTAAGCATATTCTTTCATATGTAATATCATTCTCTTCTTTGTATGGTTCTTGTCTAGGTTTTGCTCCTTGATATAGCTGTCTTCATAAAATAAAGTAGATAACATTGCTACCACTCAATTTTTTTAAAACAGTTTTTGCCAAACAGACATTGCTTCTTCCTTAACTATATCATAGAAGGAACTGAGTCTGTCATTTAGTTACTGAGGGCTTTAGAGAGAGGGTGAAGGAAGAAAGTGTTTTAAGATAGAGAAATAGTTCAGTTAGGTTAAGTGCTCAGCAATCAAGCATGAGGACCTGTGTTCGCATCTCCAGACTTGAAAAGTAAATAGCAAAGATTGGTAATCCCAGGGCTGGGTAGAGCTAGGGGTAGGCATACATGGATTCCCCACAGAACCTCACTGGACAGCTAACATGGCAAATCAGTAAAGGCCAGGTCAGTGAGACTCAAAATCACAGTCAAAGCAAAGAGAACTACTAACAAGGCAGAAGGTTGTGACTTTTTAGAATGTCATTCTCCTTGTATTAAAATGAATGCTTTTCATGATTAGATTAGGTCATCAACTGGGAAAGGGACTGCACAGACAGAGTGCTACTTTCATCATATCATGGCATTGATAAGAACAATCAGCTATCATATGTGAACCTTACAAAAGGCCACAGCAAAGCTGGACACATTCTCCCTTGTAAAAGTGCACCTTATTATGTCATTTTGTACTGAATGTTATAGTAGGATATATCTATGCAGAGCAATGCTTATGAGAAAAAAATGCTTATGTTGACCTTCTTCAGAACTGTAATATCTACATATGTCATGTATAATAATTTTCCATGGCAGATATTTCTAACTTTTATGTGTTCTGTCATTTATTTAGATAAATCATGACTCATAGATATTTATACTACATGATTGATACTATTTCCACTTTTCACTCAAATTCTTTAGGATTCCACTGCAACTGCCAGTGGCTCCAGTTCTCCTTGCATAACTCTATTCTCTTGCTTCATGTGAGATTTTTTTCCTTGTGGACCTATGAGTTGCTTACTGATCTAATACATTTTGAATTCCAGCAAGGCTTTAGTTATCCCCAAACTGGAGTATGTTACTAAAGCTCATGGTTTGCTTACTAGATTGATTTTCACTGATGTGCTGTTTGTCTTTGTAGCATTCTCAGATGATGCAACAGAAGGATATGTATATCTGTCTATCTGTGCACAAATATTTTCATATGTGACTATAGTCGTCTTAATTGAGAGAAGTATATGCATTCAGCAGCAACATGTTATGACACGGAATTTGGAACCATCTTTTTTAAAACTTATGTAAATTTCCACTGTAAAAGATAGAAACCTTTCCCCTACTGCCCATTGTATATTTATACCTTTGTTTAATCTCAGTAAACATGCTATGTACAATGTAAGCCATAACTGGAATCCCTATGAGAAAACATTTTTACTAACTCAAGTACAGCATTCAGTTCATATTCTTTTTCTCTTACTTTAACAATACCCACTGATTTCCAAACTTGTTTAAATCTGCAACTTAATCTCCTTCTGTGAAGTTATTTCATATATTTTTAATGCAGTCAGAATGTGATACGACATTATGCATGCCATTCTGAAAGCACCCAACTGCCTAAATGATTTTTTTAAATAATTTGCATGCATTAAGTCTCAATCTTTGTGCTGTAAGTACCACAGGTTTTAGCAAAGCAATTGTGTCATGCATCTCCAATGACTATATTTTAAAAAAACAGCTTCCCTGCCCTGTAAAATCACCTGTTTGTCAGCTATTCCAGGATAACCTCCCTCCCACAATCTATTGCCAACTGATGACTCAGCAGCATGTGCGTTAGGGGGCTAGTCTACTCATGTTGCTTCATGTCATGGCTTGCAAGTTAATAGGTTTCAATGTTGAGAATAACGGTCTGTATTCTGAATGTACCATAGGCTGCCCATCCATCCAATTACCAATATTCACATCCAACTATCATTACTATGTTCTTGGAGCCTTAAAGCATCTATCCTATAGTTATTGTTACAGAACACAGGACATTATCCAGACCAACATATCATAGAATACTGTTACAGTCATTAACTTTATGAAAAACAGTTTGGAGATTCAAAAGAAACTAGAAAGATATGGAATACATGATCTAACCAAACTATTCCTGATCTTCATCCAAAGAAAATAATGTTAGCACCTATGAGACATGTGTTATTCTAGTACTTTTTGTTAGACTGTTCAAACTAGCAAATATATAGAATCAAGTTACGTGTCATGTAATACATGATGTGTAATGATCAAAACAGTGGCCTAGAAAATTATACACACACACACACACACACACACACACACACACACACATACCACACAAAATGAAGATATGGTCATTTTTTAAAAAATTTTATTGAATATTTTCTATTTACATTTCAAATGTTATCCCCTTTCCAGGTCTACCTTCCAGAAGCCCTGTATCCCATCTCCCTTCCCCTGACTCTATGAGGGTGCTACTCCATCCACCCACCCCACTCCTACCTTCCTGCCCTGGCAGAATGGATTTTCTTTGGCATTAGAAAGGAACAGAAAATATAAAGTTTAGTGAAGTCAGACAGAAGAAAGATGCTATATGCTACTTACCTGTGATATTATGCATCTTCAACAAAGTTTTTTCACAAATACCCACATTCTATTACCATATTGATATTTTAAATAAAGACAGTTTATTAAATCATGTATATCAATACAGCATACATTAGTTTTTCGCATGGAGTTCTAAAATTCTGATTAATATTAGTTCCCTTCTCTAGACAGCTATTTTTAACATTTCCTGGGGAACAATGGCATACTGAATTTTTCTGACAATTGCATATATTACAATATATATGTACATATATACAAACATACTTTTTTTGTTTCTGTCTTTTAAGTATTTCAGTCTATCCTAGCCTTCATTTCAAGACATCTTAAGGAGATCAACTACAGTTCTTCCTCTGTTTCAGTACAGATAAACAGATTTTGTTTGTTTCTTTATTTTATTTTTGATGACATCTGGCTATCTTAAAATGTTCTATCCTTGTATCACTGTAGTTTGAATGTGAATATATGAGTCCCATTTCATACATTTGCATTTTAATTTTGATATATTCAGGGTATTTGCTTATAATCACTTTCCTCTCTAGGCTACTTCTCTCTCTGGCTATGTCTAATGAGTCTTTTCCCATTTAGTATTCTATCAGCCTTACTATGCTAATTGTTTCATAGTTTCTCACATTTATCTGATCCTTTATTAATAGCACAAAAATTTGACACATTTTATATTTCTATAAAAAATTTCAATTGTCTATTGTGAAAATTTGTGTGTCAAAAATTAGTAGAGGATCCAAAGATGGCTCAGAATGCAAGATCACTTGTTCCTGCAAAAATCCCTGTGTTAACTTTGAATCAAAATGTAATCTTGTGGAGACCAGTCACAATGGATACATTTACCAAACACTTCCACATCTCAAGCTCAGTGGACTTTGCAGAAGAGGACATAAAAAAAAATGTATGGGCAGACATAAACAGAGGTTTTTGTATCTTTGTTTGTTTGTTATTTTTGTTTTTAGATTGTACTTCCTAGTAATGTCAGAGTCTACATACATAAAATCTCACTAATATCAATGCCTGACAATGAGCTGAAAAAAAAATGATTAAACCAATGGAAATGTCAAAGTGAATGAGAAAAATTTCAAGGCCTCAAGTCTACATGAAGATATACAGCTAACTAAAGAAAGTTGAAAGGGTATAGGTGTATTTCCCCTGCAAAGGACATGCAAATAGGTTATCCAGTACCAAATTAACAGCCATGAATGTATACATCACATTAACATACAAACTAAGAGACTGCATTTAGGCATATATGTAATATATTCTTAATTATAAGAATGTAATAAAAATTACTGAAAAAAAAATAAGCCATGAAATTGAAGAAGAGGTCAGAGAGCTCAAGGGGCTTGTTTGAGAGCAAGAAAGGAATGAAATATGATGTAATTATATTATAATCCCAAAATAAAATAAGCTATTTTAAAATTTATTTTACTTCTTGTTATTTGACAGTGGTATAGTTTTTAACACATAATTCTCAGCAGCATAAAAACAGCCTCTCATAGCAAAGCCAAAAGGAGAGAATCACAAGCACATAAAGCCACCTACAAAGACAAATACCAACAGTCATCTGCCTTTAATATCTCTCAATGTTAATGGCTCAACTCACTTATAAAAAGACATAACCTAACAGACTGGATATGCAAACAAGATCCAGCATTTTGCTGCATACAAGAAACACACCTCAATAACAAAGATAGCCACTAGACTAGCTCAAAGTAAAAGGATGGAAAATGGTCTTCCAAGCGAATAGCCACAAGAATCAAGCTGGAGTTCTCATTATAATAACCAATAAAATAGACTTTCAACCAGAAGTTATGAAGTGTGATGAGGAAGGTCACTTCATGTTCATCAAAGGGAAAATCCTCCAAGAGAAAGTCTCAATTCTGAACATCTATGCCCCAAATGCAAGGACACCCACATTCACAAAAGAAACTTTACTAAAGATCAAAATACACAATGAACCCCACACAATAATAGTGGGAGACTTCAACACCCCATTCCTACTAATGGACAGGTCATCGAAACAGAAACTAAACAGAGACACAGTGAAACTAGTATAGGTTATGAACCAAATAGATTTAACACAATTCTACAGAACCTTTCACCCTAAAACAAAACATTACACCTTCTTCTTACACCTCAGGGTATCTTTTCCAAAACTGACCATATAATTGGTCACAAAACATCTCTCAACAAATATAAGAAGATTGAAATAATTCCATGCATACCATCAGATCACCATGGCCTAAGGCTGGTCTTCAATAACAACAAAAACAAAAGAAACTGAACAACTCTCTACTCTATGATAACTTGTTCAAAGAAGAAACGAAGAAGTAAAAGGCTTCCTGTAATTTAATGAACATGTTGACACACCATCTCCAAACTTGTGGGACACAATGAAAGCAGTGGCGAGAGGAAAATTCATAGCATTAAGTACCCTAAAGAAACTGGAGAGATCTTACACTAGTAATTTAACAACACACCTGAGACCTCTAGAAGAAAAAGAAGCAAATGTACCCAAGAGGAGTAAACAGTAGGAAATAATCAAAATCAGGGCCAAAATCAACCAAATAGAAACAAAGAGAATAATACCTTTGTATTATCAACAAAACCAAAACCTGGTTCTTTGAGATAATCAACAAGGTAGATAAACCCCTAGCCAAACTAACTAAATAGCCCAGAGGCAGTATTCAAATTAACAAAATTAAAAGTGAAAAATGAGACATAACAACAGAAACAGAAAAATTTAAAAAAAAAATCATCAGATTCTACTACAAAGGCCTATACTCAACAAAACTGGAAATTTTAGAAGAAATGGATGGTTTTCTACACAGATATCACACACCAAAGTTAAATCAAGAGCAGTTAAACTATCTAAACAGGTCCACATCTCATAAGGAAATAGAAATCATTGAAAACCTCTTTAAAAAAAAAAAGAGTAGGCTAGATGTGTTTAGTGCTACCAGATCTTCAAAGAAGACCTGATACCAATATTCCTCAAACTATTGCATATAATAGAAACAGAAGGAATACTAATTCATTCTATGAAGTCACAATTACTCTGATACCTAAATCACACAAGGATGCAACCTCAAAAGAGAAATTCAGACCAATTTCACTTATGAATATCAATGCAAAAATAATCAATAAAATTCTTGCAAACTGAATCAAAGAGCACATCAAAACCATATTCACCATAAATAAGTAGGTTTCATCCCAGGGATGCAAGGTTGGTTCAATGTACAAATACCTGTCAATGTAATCACCATATAAACAAACTCAAAGAAAAAAAATCACATGATCATCTCCTTAACATTTGACAAATTACAACACCCCCTCATGTTAAAAGTATTGGAGAGATTAAGAATTCAAGGACCATACCTAAATATATTAAAAGTAATTTACTGCAAACCAACAGCCGATATCAAACTAATGGAGAAATAATGGAGAAAGACTTGAAACAATCCCACTAAAATCAGTGATAAGACAAGGATGCCCACTCTCCCTATATCTATTCAATATAGTACTTAAAATACCAGCTAGAACAATAAGACAAGAAAAGAGATCAAGGTGATAGAAATTGACAAAGAAGAAATATAGGTATCACTATTTGCAGATGATATGACAGTATACCATTGACCCAAAGATTCTATCAGAGAACTTCTCCAGCTCATAAACAACTTCAGCAAAGTGACTGGATATAAAATTAACTCAAATAAATCAGTAGCCTTCCTTTTTATACATGATAAAGAGGTGGAAAAAGAAAATAGGGAAGCAATTACTTCACAATAGCCACAAGTATTATAAAATATCTTGAGTAACTCTAATGAAACAAATGAAAGATCAATATGACAATAACTTCAAGTCTCTCAAGAAAGAAATTGAAGAAGATCTCAGAAAATGGAGAGATCTC
Organism: Mastomys coucha; assembly: GCF_008632895.1. NCBI lineage: Eukaryota > Metazoa > Chordata > Mammalia > Rodentia > Muridae > Mastomys > Mastomys coucha. The sequence continues at coordinate 23,696,298 of NW_022196895.1, read as the reverse complement.
CCAAGCTCATGGATTGGCAGAATTAACACTAAAAATGGCCATCCTACTAAAGGCAATCTACAGATTCAATTAAATCCCCATTAAAATTTCAACACAATTCTTCAAAGACATGGAAAGAACAATTCTCAAATTCATCTGGAAAGGCAAAAAAAAACAGAATAGTGAAAACAATTCTTAAAATAATAACAATAATAATAATAAAATGGCTGGGGGAAATCACCATTCTTGACCTCAAGCTTTACTTCAGAGAAATAGTGATTAAAAACTGAATGGTATTATACCCTGACAGGCAGGTTGATCAATGGAATAGAACTGAAGACCCAGAAATAAAACCACAAACTTGACCTCTGCCAAAGAAGCCAAAAATATACAATAGAAAAAAGAAAGCATCTTCAATAAATGGTCCTAGTCTAACTGGCTGTCTGTTTGCAGAAAAATGAAAATAGACCCATATTTGTCACCTTGCACAAAACTCAAGTCCAGGTGGATCAAGGACCGCAACATAAAACCAGATACATTTAATCTAATAGAAGAAAAATTAGAAAAGATCTTTGAATTCATTGACAAGCAGGGAAATTTCCTGAACAGAATTCTAATGGCTCATGCTCTAAGATCAAGAATTGATAAATAGGAAAGCATGAAACTGGAAAGCTTCTGTAACGCAAAGGACATAGTAAATAAGACAAGCCAGGAACGTACAGATTGGAAAAAATCTTCACTAACCCTACACCTGATAGAGGGTTAATATGCAAAATATATAAAGAACTCAAGAAGCTAACCACCAGAAATCCAAACCAAGAATTCACAATAGAGGAATCTTGAATGGCTGAGAAGCACCTAAAGTAATGTTCAAAGTCCTTAGTGATCAGTAAAATGCAAATCACAATGACCCTGAGATTTCACCTTACACCAATCAGAATGGCTAAGATCAAAACTTCAGGTGATAATACACGTTGGTGACGATATAGAAAAAGAGGAAAACTCCTCCATTACAAGTTGCATTGCAAAATGATACAACCACTCTGGAAATCAATCTGGAGTTTCCTCAGAAAGTTGGAAATAGATCTACCTGAAGGCCCAACAATACCACTCTTGGGAATATATCTAAACGATGCCCCAGCATGCCACACGGGCAAGTGTTCCACTATGTATATAGCAGGCTTGTGTGTGATAGCCAGAAGATGGAAAGAACCAGCATGACCCACAACAGAAAAATGAATACAGAAAATGTGGTTCATTTACACAATGGAATATTACTCACCTATTAAGAATGAGGACACTCTAAATTTTGGAGGCAAATGGATGGAACTAGAAAATAATCTCTTGAGTGTGGTAACTCAGACCCAAAAGGACATTCATGTTATGTACTCACTAATGAGAGGATATTAGCCAAAAAAAAGTACAGAATATCCATTATACAGTCTACAGAATACAAAACAGTCAACAAGCTAAAGGGCAAGTGAGACTGCTTCAGTCCTACTTGGGAGGGAAAAGAAAGCAATCACAAGGCGGGTGGGGGGTGTAAGGGGGCGGAGTTGGGGTGGAGCAGGGAACCTGATCTTGTATTGGGTGAGGGAAAAGGACCAAAACCCCAAGGGCCAGCAGAAAGAATGGAAACAGAAAAGCTCAAGTGGTAGGAGGTTGGGGAGAACCTCTCGAATATACCAGAGACCTGGAAGGTTCGAGACTCTCAGGACCCAAAAGGGGTACCTTAGATTAAATGCCCAATGGTAGGGAGAAGGAACTTATAGAGCACACCTCCTGCAGAAATGCAGAGTATCCAGTGAGGGATGTGGTTGACATCCCACAGTGAAAACTCTGACCCATAATTGTTCCTTTATGAAAGAACTACAAAGAGTGAAATGGAGAGGACCCTGAGGAAAAGTAAGTCCAGCGACAGGCCCAATGTGGGATCCAGGTCAAGGGGAGGTCCCAAGGCCTCTCATTATTACTGAGGCTATAGATAGCTCACCAAAAGGAGCCTATCAGGAGTGCCCTCTGAAAGACCCAGCAAGCAGCTGAAGAGTTAGATGCAGGTATTTGCTCCCAACCAATGGACAGAAGCTGCTGATCCTTGTGGTTGAATTCGAGAAAAGCTGGAAGAAGCTGAGGAGGAGGTTGACCCTGTAGAAGGACCAGCAGTCTAAATTAACCTGGAACCTTGAGATTTCTCAGACACTGGACCACCATCCAGGAAACACATACCGACTGAAATAAGGCCCCCAAAAGATATACAGCAGAGGACTCCCTGGCCTGGGTTTAGTCAGAGAAGATGCACCTAATCCTCAAGAAACTGGAGGCCCCAGGGTGTTTTGAGGTCTAGTGGGGTGGGGGTTAAAGATGGGGACATCGTTTTGGAGATAGGGCGTCAGGGAGGAGGTATGTGATGGGGAACAGTTGGCAGGTGTACAGAGAGGGGAATAAAATGTGGAGTGTAAATAAATAAATAAAAATATAATAAGTAAAAGATTAAATAAATAAAAAAACAGCATTTAAAATTTTACTTCAATATATACACTTCACTGCATTTGGATTCTTATATTAAGCTATTTAACTTTGATTTTATTCTGGCTTTTCAGTCTTTGATATTGGCTAGTATTTTCCAGTGACATTTTATTTGGTTCTTATCTGGAAACAATGGTGATGATTCAGTGCATGCTAGCTGGTCAACATATTACAACCTTTGTGAGCTGTGTAGCAGCCATGCAAATTAAAAGAAAAAAATAACAAAGCAAAACCCCTATTCTTTATCCAGGTATAAATCAGTATAATGAGAGCAACAGTATAATGAGAGCAATACTATAATAATTTCTATCAAAAAATCTTAAAATTGACTAGACTTCTTCATTCATTATAAAAGTATATTGGGGAGCTAGACAAAACACATTAACATTTTTCTTACTAGGTGCAAGAAAATGTTTAAGATCCACATATACCTTATTCGTATTCTCATTGGATCTTGATCTTGTTTGTTTGTTTTTAGTTTATTTGACTTGGACAAGTAATTCACCACAAAAAAACAAATTCTATTCAGAGGAGGCTGAGTCTAGATTGAAATAGGTTACCTGAAAGCTAAATTACACAGTGCAGCCTCCTGAACTCATCTTTATTTTAGCTTTCTTATCTGTGAATAATAGCAGAATGATATCTAAAAGTACTCCTAACTTTAACATGATGGATCATGGTGTATATAAAACTTCCATAATTAATACGCAGATTAATAGATATTAGCTTACCATAAAATAACAAAACATGCTTGATGGTTTTAATTATTTAATATCAATGTGCTATTGTGAATGAGTAGAATGAAACAGTGTACTCTTTCCCTGCAGAGATGACTGTAATCCACATTATATAAATTATGTAATTTCATAAAAATTATGTTTATGACCTCCCAAATAATACTTCTTAAAAATATTTTATATAGAAAATTTCCAATTTCTTTTTATTCAAATAAATATAGATAAGTGTTTCCTATATATGTATCAATTGGCATAATACAACATAATTAGAGAAATAATTTTAATCCTCCTAGTATATAAATAAGTAACTAAATACATAAAATTAAAAGATCTAAAATGTAATTAGGTTGCAGAGTTTCACACCTGTTCAATAATTTGATGTGTTGCTTTGTATAGCATCACTATCCAATAACTACTAAAACAACAACAGCAATAAAAGGTTCACAAAGATTTCTACTTTTTCTTCAGACACCTTCCTATAAATAGGAACAAAGCCTCAGAGGTATCCTGACACCATATTTAGGAATCTTCACCTACTAGATGACTCTAAGGATATAAAGAGTATTGAGAATACACTCAAGATAGAAGTTAAACCGATAAAAAGTCATCCTTAGAACATGACTAGAGTCCATTTGATCTTAAATTTACCTCTCATGGATTTGTACCTACCACAGTAACTTCAAGTATTTACAGACCTCAGTTCATTCATGTATACAAAATGTTCTTTTGGTGAGAATATTGTGTATTAATCCATATTTGTCTAATTCTAGTACATGGAACTGGGGCATTAAGATTCAGTTCTCTGGACGAAAAGGTAGTTTCAGAGAAGCAGAGTAATGAGATGTTGACACTATGTGATTGACTTGCTCAGTGAATCATCCTTGGCTCAGGAGATGAAACAGTATAAACCCAGGAATGTCATTATTGTGTGACACTCCATGGTCTATGTCAGAGAAAATAATGGGAATTTTTAATTTACGTCCAAAGTTTCCTTGAGCACATTGACTTCATCAATGCATCAGAGATAGTTTTCCAAATCTTACATGTAGTAAATGACATGTTTAAACACATCTGATATTTTTTCTAGGTCTACACAGTAGTTTGAATATTCTTGGCCCATGGAGTGGCACTATTAGGATGTGTGGCCTTGTGGAGTTGGTTTGGCCTTGTTGGAGGAAGTGATTTACTTTGGGGATGGACTTTGAGACTTTCTTCCTAGCTGCCAGGAAGCTAGTCTTCTAGCTGCCTTCTGAACAATAGGTGGAGCTATCAGCTCTTGCAACCCCACATCTGCCTGGATGCTGCCATACCCCCCATCTTGATAATAATGGACTGAGTGTTTGAATCTGTAAGCCAGTACCAATTAGATGTTGTTCTTTATAAGAGTTGCCTTGGTCACAGTGTCTGTTCACAGCAGTAAAACCCGAACTAAGACAGTCTATGGAACTGAGAAATATCAAATAACTCAACCACACATTTTGGGGTGCGAGGGGGTGATTAAAGCGACCACAGTGAAAAGTTCTATCAATTCCCTTTTGTAGAATATTCTAATTTGAAAGAGTATGTGAATTTATAGTTTTAAGATAAACCTCAAAAATTAATATCTAACTTACAGTTCATACAAATTCATATGATCTTAAGAAATCAACCATGAGTGATGGTGTCTCTGTGGGTTCACCTGATCTGTTGTCTATGCCACCGACTCAATAAGATTTCTTTTTAAATATCAGAGAAATGGCTTTTCATATCTGCTCTTTTGTATCTTGCAATATCCTTTCTGGTCAAGTGCCCTATCTCAGGAGCAGGTATTGATTTTTTTTTCAAGCTATGGTACAATGCTTCACCCTGACCAAACTCATTCACCAGCATCTGGTTTGTAATTATAAAATGTTAAAGGCACAGTAAGACTTGAAGTCTCTCATATGTGCTTCATTTATTAAAAATCTAGCTACAGCTTATTGATAAAATACTATTATTGATAACAATGCATTTCAGGGAAATAGAAGGCACCCCAGGCTTGTCTAAAACATTTCACTCGACCTAACAGAGAAAAAGATTTTTTTTCCCTAGAAATGAACTAGAGATTTCATACTGATCAGGGTATAAAATATCATTTCCCCCATTTTCAGTTTTATGCTATAAAGTTTGTATAATCTTGGGTTAAAGGTGGTGATTTAAAATCTTGCTGAAAAAACATCCTTTCCATATTTAGTGTTCACCTGCGTTTGTTTAATCTCAGACTTGTCACTACAGAGCATATTTCCTCTTGTATTAACTATTCTTTTTTTTTCTGTGCCTGAAATGGAACTGCATTGGGGTTTTGTTTTTGTTTTGTTTTCTTTAACCATCTTACAGAGATTTTATAAAGATTATATCCAAATACTCGAAAGGAATGTTGAACTTGGCATTTTTTTGTACTTCTTCTCAGGCAGAATTTTAAAAGGTTCAATTTTACTGCATGAAGAGAGATTCAACAGCTGAATTTTTCAAAATTATTCCTGCCTCTGTCCTGTAGTTCTACAGGAAAACAGGCTGAGGTTTTGTAGTTTTGAAAGTACAGTTTGGTGCTTAAAATAGAAGGAACTTTGTATGTCCGGTTTCAGAAACAACACTGTAAAGAGTCTGTGTTTGAGCTCAACAGACCCCTGACTGTGGTTAGGCAGGGAAGCACGGGTGATCAGTGCACAGGTTAGACTCTGATACATACTCAAGGATGTTTTAAATGTCAGTAGAGCTCTTTGAGAGTTCCTGGGAATATGAAATGCTAGCAATTTAGTAGGGACAACACCATTTAAAAATAGCAATAGACTAAAAATTAAATCATAACAACAAAATTAAAATTATGCTAATGCCATGGAATAACTGCACTTTAAACGAAAAGCAAAGAAAAGTTTAAGTATCACGGTGTTTGTTGTGAGCACCAACACTATGGAAGAGTAAGGATGTGTGTAAGGTCTTCTTCTCTTCCCATCTTGGGATGCCTTATGAGTATTTTTCAATGTGACAAACAACAGTTGTCCATGACCATGTTGTAGCACTAGAAATATGTGACCACAGTAATAAAGAATCTAAAAACATAATGCTAGTAACTGCTTTAATATTTTATCATCATAAGAACATGGAACATGAGCCCCACAGGTGCAACAAATTCTTAAGTTCCATTGAGTAAGGGTGCAAGGTTGTACAGCTGATCTCCACAATGCCTTCATCATGGAAAGTTTAACTTTATGCAAGCCCACATTTCCCCTTCAGCTATTGTCAACTATGAGTTACTTCCAACTTATTTTACTGCACAAAGCTCCTGTAAATGGAACAATGGAGTATCAGACCTATTTAGGATAGTCCTCAGACACTGGCCATACCTATATTAACAGATTTCATTCTCACTGAAGCTGAATAATATCACTGTATACATGTACTATATAAACAAAAAATAAATCTCTTCACCATTTGGGTAACTCTTCATAGAGTGCTGTTGAACCAGAAGGTAGATATACTTTTGAAATGTTCGAACACTGTGTGTTTGTTTTCCAAGCAGCGTCACTGATTTGCATTCTCATCAATGAGTGCCCCAAGAACTCAGGTATCTCAGGCCTCACCAGCATTTACATTTTGACTGCTTTCTGCAATAGTCAGTCTAGTGAGTATGAATTGTTTTCCTGAAGTTTAGAATATGCATTTCTTTCATCCTCAATCAGTGTTCATTGGGCAAAGAGTAGGGAGCTATTTAGATAATTTCCTTTTTAGGAAATTATCTGCTCAAGATTTCAACCCATTTGGTTTTATGGGTTCGTGTGTATGTGTGTGACTGCATGCGTGTCTGTGTATGTATATATATGTATATTTTTCAGAAGGTAACCAATCACGAGCTACCTTTTTCTGTCCTGTAAGCTTCCTTTCTTCCCTCTTACTTCTATTGCCATAGAGATTCACTGTAGTTTAATATTGTCTTGCTTGTTGTTTTCTGTTTTTACTTCCTTACTCTTTCTTACCATGTTTCCGAAATTATATCTAAGGAAGCATCATCTTTGTCACTAAATTTTCATGTAGGACTCAAAAATTTACACCTTCTAATATTTTATTCATCTAGAGTACATTTTTAGGTAGGTGGAATGGGAAGAATCCAACTTAATTCACTCAAACATAATTATTCCCTTTTCCCAAAGCCACTTGTTGAGTAGTTGGCACTTCCTCTATTGAGTCCTCTTGGTACTTTTGTCAAAACCTTAGGTGTCCATCACTGTCTACACTGATTTACTTTTTAACAGCCTCAAGTGCTTTGTGGCAAGCTTATTTAAGAGGTAAGACTCCCATGATGCCTTTAGCATTATTAAAACTTCAATGAAACTTACTGTTAATTAGTGGCTGATGAGACAATTGTTACTTCTCATTTTAGGATTTCTCTCTTTAGTTTCAAGTTGATGAAAAAACTACTATTAGAGCAGTGCTCTGATGCTGGCAGCATAAGCTAATCTAGTTATTGAAAATTAGTTCCACGGAAAGTAGTAGGGCTATTGTTTACTTTATAGTCACAGCATTTGTGCTTTGCATGAAATTATTAATATGCTTCACTAACAAAAATGAATGTTGGTGAAAAATATTCAGTCAGTAGTTTTTGTATATCATCTTATCATTGAATATCTGTGATAATCAATGAAAAAAAAACATGCAAGGCTGCGGAAACATGGCACACTAAGACTGTTTTCCCACAGCAGACACCTTTCAATGCAGGCCTCTGCTGGAGATGTAATTCATCACAGTTATCTCAGGTCACCACGTGTTCCTTTGTGTCATTTCACAGGGAAACGCAACATGACATGGTGTAATTAAAGGAATGCAATGTGGTGGCTCCCATTAGAACAAGAAGCAGAATTTTCCAGATCAGCTCATAGGTCTCCACTCCAGCTGCTACAATGAAGCTTAGAGGCTTTGTGATGAAAACTGGCCAATCCTGAGAGCTCAAATGTGCAAGGTCTCTGCATTTCTGCCCATTTCTATTAAAACCCAAGTCAACCACTGTCAGAGAGTATTATAGACCTCTTCCTTCAAGCTGTGATCTTGTCAGATCTCATAAGCCAAACAAGGTTGGGGCATGGTGTGTACCTGCATAAGACATCTATTAAGAAAAACTGGAGTAATTCTTGGAGGAGCTGGCTTACCTTCTCTGCTCAAATTGTATTGCCTTGTGGGTAGTAAATGCCAACTTTTCCCTTAGGTACTTCCAGATTAGAACGGAACTGGGTTCATGTATAACAAATGCTGTCTTCCTAGAAAAGTGGAGAATCTTGTCTAGAATTTCTGGCTAGATTCCACATCAACTAATTGTTTGCTTTCTCTTTACTTCCCTAGCAATAAAGACTTGAGATTTTCTTCCCCTCTGCCTATGCTGGTGTGCTAGGGTAATGTGTGCTGGCAAGCAGCTGTTGCTTTCCACTCTAGCTGAAGCAGACTCTTCATAGTAGCCAGAGTGAATTATACACATACCATACTCAGTAGCATTGAGTAAAGATGTAAAGCCCTGGAGTTCATCTCTATGGTGCATGCCATTTCAGGGAATGATTATTCTATATATCATACTCATGCAAATGTAGTTATACACTCCCACAGTCTAGACTTGTTAACTCACTCCATCTGTCTGAGATAAGTTCTCAAGATGAAATCAGTGTGATCAGGCAGAGTGTGGGTTGGAAATTGTGAAATTGAAAACGTTTATTTTATTTATTTATTTATTTATTTATTTATAGCTTAGAAAAATAAGACCCAATATAAATCTGTCAATGAAAAAAAAGAAAGAAACTTTCCCATTAAAGTATGGAGTTTTGAAAGGAGAAATTTACATGTAAATAAAGAAAATATCTAATAAAATAAAAAAAGTATGGAGTTTTATTTGACTGTCAGGTTTTTTTATTTTGGAATAAGAAATGCTGTTTTTCTACCTATGAAATAAAATAATTTGCCACGTTCCCAGAGCTATAGCATATAAAATGTTTGGCTTAAATACATGGAGGCAGAACTGGAAAATCCCTGAGATGGCTTGGTTTTGGACAGTATGCTTTCTTTCTTTGTTCCAGATTACTCTTTATACTCTATTGCCGCAGTAAGTATAAAAGCTGCAGATCAATGATAATTACCCATATGCATATCCTTCCTTCCATCTTTCACTTTCTTGTCCAACAGTGCACCTCAACGCTCTATTGACCTATTTTCTTCTCTTTAAACTTTCCACTTTTTAAAAATCTCGGTTTTCTGAGGACACAACTCTCATACCATAATTTCTACAAAAATATTTTCATTCCTGGTCAGAGTGATGCATGGTCCCTGACCTCCTTCAGAACTGTCAGCCAGTGTTTGTGGACTCTCAGTGCCTTGTTCAATGTCTACTTCTTGGAAACTCTGTCATTATCTGCTTCAGCTAAGGGTTTCTGGATTAACAGAACTGATAGAATAAATGCAGATCATGAGAGCTGATTTATTAGATTATCTTACACCATAGGGAGCTGGGTAGTCCCACCATGGCAATACCCACTTTGAAAAACCTGAGAATATGGTAGCTTCTTCTTTGTCAAGCAATATGGATATGTCAGTGGTCCCAGTGTGTCAGTGGAGACCTAGGGTTGATCTGGAGAGCTGCTTCTCATCAGTCCAGGTTGGAAGGCTTTGCTTGAAGCAAAAACTAGATATGTTCATGCTCATGAAAAAAAAAGAGCAAAATGTTAAACATTGCTTGTTTTTCCTTTGGTCCTTCCTCATTCTCTTAGGGCTGTTATGAACTATGTTCCATTCGGTAAAATGTCTCCTTTGTTCACTTCATCTTTCTAAGAAATGTCTCATGAGACTCTTCCAGATAAGTTAATTTTAGATCCAGTCAAGTTGGCCACGATGACTAAATGTCACACCTCTTAATGGAAAATCCTTGTTGAGGATTTTGGCAAGCAAGCCTCAGGCTTCTCAGACTTAGGGGGGCTGTTGCCTTGACTCTGAGTTATGGGGTTCTAGTTGTTGTGTTTGATTCACTTCTCTTCTTTCCCTGATATCATATGCTTTCTATCTCTAGAAACTGCTTTCAGCTCTAACCCCGTGGATATGATAAGGAAAGGCCCCTTTGCACCAGCCCCTTACTGAATGTCACAACAAAAGGTTCAGGGAAGTTGGTCACACTAAAATCCTTCCAAATCTTCCACGTGAATTCTACTTTAATTTAATTCTCATAACTAAAAGTCATGATACCTTATTTTTAACATAAAGTAAATAAAATTATATAAAAATGAGAGACTTTGAATTTTGAATAGAGATGCTTGATGGAAAAGTTCCAACTCTTTATGACAATTGTGAAGCCACAGTTAAGATGCACTTCCCAGTCAGGTGCATATGAATTCTATGTGTGGTCAAGAACTTGATAGTATGCATGTACTTCAATATCACAAAACCAGGCCTATTTCTTTTTGAGAAATGATTCAACAAGAAACTACAAAACATGGTGGAGTACCCAATGCTAACTAATTATTTGTTTTACTTGATTTTGGTCTAACTTTAACATGTTGTAGCAGACATTACTTTAGAAGACAGTGCTGAGATTACTACATTGAATGTTTCTCTCTATTTCTCTCTCTCTTTCAAGACAAGAAGAGAACAAGGAAATCTGTTATCATCTATACTCAATAAAGTAGAGCATTATAGAACTCCACAGTGAAGGAACTCTCAATGGGTGTTGTATTTACTGTCCTTAAAAAGCTCATTTTTTTCTACAGTAATACCTTTTAACTAAGAAACTATACTCTTTCAGGCTTCCTTTCACACTGGCATAATATAAAGATCATACTGCTATTATATTCTTAAATGAAAATTAACCTCTTTTGCAAATTTATTTTAAACTCCTATTGATACTTCTACAATTTGAAAATCACTAGAGTTAGGAATGCCAAGAACTAATGCATCATCTCATTTATGTAAACAACATATAGATTTGAACAACACAAATCAGGAACAAGTTGATGCTTATGATCCCAGGAAAACTGTATGGAACACATGTCGACTATACTAAAAATATGAGTCTAGATAGATTCACAATCTACACACATGCCCACATACTATTGTTACACATACATACATAAATGCTTAAGCATACATATACATATAAGTACATATATAATATGTGCATGCACACATATGTAAATATATATGCATGAGTAAACTCATGTTTATATGCCTAGATGCATTTATACTTAAATAGATACACATATATAAACATATATAAGCATATACACATAAATATATACATGCACATATATGCACTTAGATGCATAAACACATACATATATGTAAGCATACACACACACACACACACACACACACACACACACACACACACACTTTAGTTGTGAAGGCAACAGGACAAGAAATGGAAAGAACTGTCTATACCAGACAGCATTCCTGTTTTCCTTAGTGTGTGCAAGTTCTATAATACATGAAATCTACAAGAGGCTTTTAGACTTTTCAATGTCTTTGGTATTTACCTGACACTGCTCAGCCACTGGTGGAAGTGTCCTCTGGAATATATCTGTGCATTTCTTCCTAGATATGACTGTTATTCCCATTAAACAAGCCTTAAAAAAAAACACCCTTCACATGTCCACTTAAACTACATTAATTATTTTAACTGACATCCTTATTAAGTGAAATTGTTCTTAGTAGCCAGGCTATGAATAGATTCCACTTTATTCATCATTTATCTCTTCTAAATCATGTTGGCTGCTTTTATTAAGGAAGAAAGCCATGACTTGGCCAAGATATAGAAAGCAACCCTCTCAAGGGAGAAAAGAATTTCACAGCTATTGGAGAGACACAGATTATTTTTTTTTCTTGACAACAGACTCAGGACAGGACATTGGCTTTCTTTTAAGTGTGAAAGATTGCTTTTTGTAGTCTTCATTCTCTGCTGGCTGAGTGGGGGGAGACAAAGAGGAAACAGCATCATGAAGGCCTATGCATCAGGAATAACTAAAACAAATACAGTGTCATCTCCTGCACCTCCTTCTACCCACCACTCACATAGCAGAGACAGAAATTCACTTAGATAAGAGGAGTTTTGGGTGTTTTTTTCTTTTTTTCTTTTTTTCTTTTTTCTTTTGTCTAGACAGGGTTTCTCTGTATAGCCCTGCCTGTCCTGAGACTCACTATGTAGACCAGGCTGGAGTAGAACTCAGAAGGCAATCTACAGATTCAATGCAATCCCCATCAAAATTCCAACTCAATTCTTCACAGACTTAGA
>NW_022196895.1:23682745-23682871 GCF_008632895.1 Mastomys coucha | reverse complement strand
GGGCCAGAAAGTGGGAGAGGGCGGGGTGGCAGGCATGGGAAGGGGGGAGGCAACAGGGGTTTGTTTTTATTTGTTTTTTTTGTTTTTTGGAGGGGGAAACTGGGAATGGAGAAATTCACATATAAA
>NW_022196895.1:23620860-23682735 GCF_008632895.1 Mastomys coucha | reverse complement strand
CTGCCTGCCTTCACCTCCCAAGTACTGGGATTAAAGGCATGCTACACTATCACCCAGTGATAAGAGTTTTAAGATACAAGCCAAGGGGACTTTATTTACTATGATTCTCTGTAGAATAGAAATGCTTAACCTCCAAACATCTTGCTTCAATTAAAAAAAAAAAAAAAAAACACCACCTACTGAAAAAGAAGATATCAGTAGAATAGAAATTAGAGATCATTATATGTCTTTTTCTGTTGATATGTGAAGGCCACTGTATCAATCATGATTCATGTACACCGTGGTAACAAAGAGCACTGTTACTCCAGAAATTCAAAGTTCCACTATTGCTCATGCCTTGTCTTTCTAGTTGGCATGGTGACATGGCAATCTTTAAGGTTTCTCTTAAGACCTCACTTAGTGTAGTATTGCTATCTACCTCTACCTTCTAATGTACAGACAGGTATCAACTTACACAGAGATTTTAAAGATATTTTCCCAGAAGTCATATATCATTTATGTTAACATTTGTCCATCCCAGATAAAATGGAGGGAGGGAGAATTTTGTCATTAAATCTGGAGCCATTGCAATCTTATGGTCAAAATGACCTTCTCAGTGTTTAAATTGCATGAATGTCTTTTGTGAGTCCTCTTTTCTTTATTATATATTCACATACATTGACAGTTTCTTTCTAACTGTATGTCTTTTTCTCTATAGAAGATATCATCTTAAAAAGCTCTTTAATATAGCACATACACTAGGACTTCTGGATGTATGTTAACCATCTGATATTGATTAGAACATGGCTAGACACCACAAAAAAAAAAAAAAAAGAGAAGAAAAAAATAGAAAAAAAAAAAGATTGCATGGGCACCATATTGACTGTGTAGAGTCTGACCACCAAAAATCAATGAGGTTGTCACTTTTCCTTGTTAAAACAATTCTCCTGTCAAGCTGGTTATTTCACTGATCTTAATTAACAATTGAATTCTGTGCACTAATCAGCAGTGTATTTGGTTATGTGACAATTAACTATTAGAACTGTTAGGAAAATTCATTAAAATAAAAGATTGGAGAAGCATGCTGTTTCAACCACGAGGGCTCCATAGACAATCTGAACGTCTTTGTAGTTTTCCTTCTGAGTGCTTCTGTTTTCAGTGTTTCTTATTCATATTTTGAGCAATCCCATTATTTTGTATTATATATAAGGAAAAAAGTGGGAATATGATAGTAGTACACAGTAGTACACTGTAGCTGTCTTCAGACACCCCAGAGGAGGGCATCAGATCTCATTACGGGTGGTTGCGAGCCACCATGTGGTTGCTGGGATTTGAACTCAGGACCTTTGGAAGAGCCGTCAGTGCTCTTAACCACTGAGCCATCTCTCCAGCCCTTATTTGTCTACTTCTTTATGTTGAGACATAGCCCAAATTCAGAGGCTTAGAATAATAATAATTTATATTCATTCAGGATTCTATGGGTCAGCTGGTCTCTGGTGAATAGCTCCACTTCATGTTTCAGTTAGTCCTGAGCCTGGTTTCTTTTCTTTGAGTCACACTGATGTTGCCTCCATGTATGTAAATTATGAAACCAAGGCTAGGTTGAGAGAAGTATCACTGTCCATATTGATGGAAAAGTTCTCACAGAACCAACCCAATTGTATTCATGCCTGTAAGCAGCTGTTCATAACAAATGTTTTAATATGCTGGTGACTGGCATAAGAGAAAGATTTCTTCTTTACTTTTAGGAGTTCAAACAAAACCCTTGTCTATCAGTTTGGGATTGGATTTAAAAAAAAATGACATGATGTTGGGTGGTTATAAAGGAGGGGTGAAGTGGGCCAGAGGTGGAGATAATATGATCAAAGCACATTGAGAAATGCTCCAAGAAGGAACGAAAAGAGAAAAAAAATATTTTAATGATTTTTCAGTACTATTTTCAAGTTGCCACAGACCCTAGAAATTGAAGAATAGCATTCCCTACTAATGAGAGGGAAAGGCAGTCCAGAGGATGGTGAATGACTTACCTAAAGTAATGCCTAGATATTCTCAAGAGCCATTCAGAGAAACTGAATGGGTTTGCAGCTCCATAGGAGGAACAACAATATGAACTAACCAGTACCCCCAGAACTCCCAGAGACTTAACCACGAACGAAGGAATACACATGGTAGGACTCATGGGTTTAGCTGCATATGTAGCAGAGGATGACCTTGTTGGTTATCAGAGGGAGGTGAGGGCCTTGGTCCTGTGAAGGTTCTATGCCCCAGTGTAGCGGAATGCCAGGCCCAGGAAGCAGGAGTGGGTGGGTTGGTGAGCAGGGGGAGTGGGGAGATGATAAATGGATTTTCAGAGGGGAAAGGAGGAAAGGGATAACATTTGAAATGTAAATAAAGAAAATATCTCATTTAAAAAAAGAATGTTTGAGGTGAAGCAATTTGATAATAATTTAAATTTAGAATCAGCCAAGTGCATTGTATGCAGATTAAATGAATAGTATAGCTCAGCTCAGCCCTGTCTCAGTCTAGACTTACAGATGAAGGCTTCACACTTCCTGAGAAAGGATGCGTTCCACATAGCCTCAGACACATCAATGTGGTTGACCCTTGAAAGAACTGACATCAGTCTGGTTTCCAGATTCTTCTCTAGAATAGCAGATGAATGGAAGATATACAGTACTGAGGCTCAGGGTATAAAACGGTGTGATTAGACAAAAGCATGCAGGCATTCATGCGAATTGCAGTGCTTCCTTTCTTGGAGAGTGGGTCATAGCAGCACATGCATGCTACACAGGAGCTGAAAAGAGAGTGTGAAAAACAAGAGAAGCAAAGCCACGCAGCTCAATGAGTGTTAGCTGAACTGTGTTGTTCCTTCTCACGTTGGCCAGGGCCAATTTAAGCAGATCTTCATTTGCTTCTCATGCTCCATTTCCACCAAATGTCTTTTCAGTTCGGATAAAGCTTCTCTCAGCCAGACTTTACTTCTGTCTTGCACTGGCATAATTACAGAAAATTGCACTGTTTGCTCAATTTTTGCAAATTGAGCTAATGCAAAACTATGTAAATTATTTACCAAAAAGGAGCAAAATCAAACAAGTAAATGGGCTTGCACTGCACATTAAAGGAGCACCGTGGCACAGCAGCTCCTTGGTTACAGAGCCAGCAGGATTGACTTAGCCCAGGGCTACATAGCAGGCCGTCCTGTCTTTGCTCTGCTGAGAATCAGAAGGGCTGGCCTTCCCCCACACTGCAAAGCCCTAATCAATTTCCTCCATAATATTTAAGTCATCTGGAGAATGTTGAGGTCATTCTGTTGTCGCCTGACTAAGGCAGCATCCCCACTTATTCTTTCTTCTTTCCATTCATTTGTGTGCGTGTGTGTGTGTGTGTGTGTGTGTGTATTGCCCTGCTTGCTGTGCTGCCCTTGCCTCTTTTACCAGTACTATGGATAAAGTATATCCATATATGTGTGTGTGTGTGTGTGTGTGTGTGTGTGTATGTATATATTATGTATATGTATACATTTTTTCACTTCTGTAAATTTGTTAATTAATCTCACAGTTTTAATATGTACCAAAAGTAGCCATTCTGTAGATGTCTTGTTTTTGTTTTATTGCTGCTTTCTCTCATGATATTATTCTGGAATAGAGGTCTGATTAAGAAAGAGTTTTGGGATGGAAAATGATCCAGGAGTTAAGAGCACTTGATGTTCTTGTAGAAAATAAAGGTCTGGTTTCTAGCATCCACACTGGAGCCTCAGAGCTGCTGTCTGTAACTCTCATTGTGGGGAATTTACCATCTTTTTCTGGACTCCATAAGTAGACATGTGTGTGTGTGTGTGTGTGTGTGTGTGTGCGCATGCAGGAGCACATATGCATAGACAGGCAAATAAATGAATATAACTTTCAAAAAACAGAGGTTCTCAGATACAACATCTCAGTTGACACATTCTCTTCATCATAGTCATGGGGTTTGTACATGGTGTGAGAAGAGCCAATGGTTATATTACACTCACATCTAAATGTTAAACATGTATGTTAAGATATGCAACTCATGATGTCACTGTTGCTTCCAAAGCTGCTGGGTCAGGTTCACAGCTATTCAGGAATGGACAACAGGTGATATAGACTTGCAAGTTCAAAGCATCTGTATCATACTCTCTATGTTCCATTATCTGTAATTTGCCCTTGACAATGTCTATTTTTGTCAGTACATAATGTTAATAGAGAGAAGAGATGGATAAATAAAGTGGGGAGTCAAGAATAAAAGCATAAACTTTATATATCTGCATATATTTAGCTAGAGATATCCTTTTGTTCGATGTGGTATGATGGATTTATATTTTATTTTTATTCTTACTTTAAATTTCAGTTACCAAACTCTTAGAATTCTTCTTCATGCTTTGCCAAGAAGGAAATAACTCCTAGCCACGGGAATAAAAAGTGCAAGAATAATAGAATCTAAATTACATGTGGCCTACGGGTTCAGAGAAGGAAAGGATTTGTATAAATTCATGAATTCTAGTAATTAAAAAGGGGCAATCCTACATTAGTTATTCAGCATGTCTGTGCAGGGCATATGGGAGTGAGAGAGACAAACATTGTCCTTCATGAGTGTTATATAGGAGGAAAGGGCTTGACGTCGATCCTGAACTATGGAGGTCATTTGATAAGGTCATCCGAAGATTAAATAATATTACTGTTAAAGACAATTGCATGATAACCTACACTATACTAGCATTTGAAGGGTGCTTTCAGGAATGGTGAATAAATAGACAGATGGATCTGGAGAGAGAAATTGAATTTCTTTATGTTTATGAGAAGCTAGCATTCATAATCCACATGCTTGTGGGTTTATGTGTGGCTCAGTATATAGCAAGCTAGAATTTTTAATGAAGCAATTGTTCTGATGTGTGTGACAGGAAAATTGATTCTGACAAATATCTCCTGGCATGTTCTCATAATCATTATCTTGATTGTACTTTGTCCTGTAGCATTACGTTTCCTCTCCTTCTTAACTTCATGGTTTTCACCTGTCTGATCTTTTCCTATCTTTTAGAGCTGACAATTGTTCTCCCTAACTTTTCCTCCATTTATCATATTTGTGGAGAGCAAAATGTCTTC
The DNA here is from genome assembly GCF_008632895.1 of Mastomys coucha. Classification (NCBI taxonomy): domain Eukaryota; kingdom Metazoa; phylum Chordata; class Mammalia; order Rodentia; family Muridae; genus Mastomys; species Mastomys coucha. Next base: position 23,677,636 of record NW_022196895.1, on the reverse strand, counting down.
TTTTATACCACTTATCACATGTAAAGGGTTGTATGATTGATTCAACACAGAAATTTAATGAGTTATAGTTTAGACTTTATGCTTCTTAAACTTGGCTCTTGTACATGGTACATTGAAAGTATATTGTTAGAGTTGGTCCAAAATATTTTAATATTGTCAATTTAAAAAAAATCACTTTCTTTAATGATCAACATATCTGTATCAAATTTCTACTTTTAGGTATAATCTCCGTTGTGTTTTTCTGCTTCACTAACTGTATAGGCCCTATTTTTTTATTTTACTAATTTTTCCCTCACAGTGAAATAGTGTCACACATCCTGTGACAGTACCTAATTAGACTTAAGACCAACTCAGCAAGAGCAAAATTATGTCTATTAATGGAAACTTAGCCCAGTACTCAGGGTTAGTAGAGTCATGGAACTTGGCTGGAAAACATATATATCTACTACTTAACTGAGCCAGTATTAGTACCTAAATATTACCACTCAGGCAAGAATAGTGCTAAACCTTCATCCAGAAAACTTCTCTTATAAAATGACAATGATCAGTGCAGAAAACCTCAAATAATACAAATGCAGATATGTGGACACCAGTTCCATGGATAAAATCTAAATATACTCCACCATCTAAGTCTCATGAAACAGGTGAAAGAGGAGGCCGAAAGATTGTGAGACAAAGGAAGAAAGAGCTTGCTTTAAGTTTGTTTCTCCTGGGGATATCAGAAGCCATACTCATAAAGTCTCAACAACATGACTGATTATATACAAATTAAACTCGAAAAGCAACAATAGAGAGGTTGGTGTAGGTGAGGGAAAGTCCAGAAAACCTCAGCCTCACATAAAGTAATGTAGGCAAACATAGAATGATGAGTGTGGAAAAAAATGGTCTTCCCTTGGCAAAAGCACAGATTGGTTATCCAATACCAAATGACCATCCATGAAGACAAATATACAAGCAACATTATATATCCTAAATAGATTTTATGTGTGTGCTTAGAAATATATATATATATATATATATATATATATATATATACACACACACACACACATATACATTTACTTATATTTTATGACAAAATTAATGAAAAAGTAGGCACGTATTTGAAAGAGAACAAAGGTTTTATACTGGTGGTTATTGAGGGAGGAAAAAGAAGGGAGAAATGTTATAAATGTATTATAATCTCCAAAACAGAATAATGAAAAGCAATTAATAGTTTTCTAGTCACACACATAAGGTTTAATATATGTGGTAGTCATTGTAAATGATAAGAGAAAACAGGCAAAAGAATCATGATTTTTGTGATTTTAGGCTGTGATTATGATATATTGGATTAATTCGTCTTATTTACACTTTGGTTACAGTTTTTCATGACATTCCTGAGTGTATTTGTGTACAGAGTTTAAAAAAAAAAAAGAAAAGAGGTCATGTTTGTGAAAGAGTATGAAAATCTCTTAGGATCTATTAGATTTTATCACTGTCAATAATCTTTGTCATTGACAAGGCTGTGAACTCTCTCCCTACCTGTTCTGCTCTTAATTCTAGTTTAATCTATGATAGATGTGGGTCAAACCGTTAGTGAAGATGTATGCTATTTGTGATGCACAAACTTTTCATGTTCTCAAGGCTGAGTCTTTTTCACTCTAGGAAGCTCATTCATACTGAAATTATAAGATGATAATCGCAGTGATACTTAGCAGCAGGTGAGGCATAGCTCACCTCCAGATGTATTTAGCCATCTGCTCACCTGGAAAATCATGCTCAACATTTTTAATACATTCCAAACTCAATATAGTTAAAAATAATTACAAAACCTCATTTTATGGGAATCAGTATCTTTACAAATGTTTCTGTTATCCATCCAGTTCATTTACCTCTAAAACAAGCAATATCTCTGATATTAAAGTATATACTTAATTATCTGGTTTGCCCGTATCTTAGAATAAATATCATTTCAATACATCACTTATTTTCTGTACAACTCTACCTACTTCTAATGCTTCCATAAGTTTCAGTCTTCTAGCTTGTACAACAGCTCTCTTATTGGCCTATAGTTTACTGTTAGCCTCTTCTCTAGCCAGCATTATTTTACAAACAAAAATTTACTTAAAATAATTTATTATAAAAGTCATTCTATTATATTATATTTGAATTTTACTTGGCATTTCTTAATTGAAACTTCTGAAAACTCTATAATCCATCTCCTTCTGCCTCCTCAGTGAGGGATCCTAATTTACTTTATCCATCAGCCTAATATTTTCATGGGGACTATCACAGTCCATGCTCATTCTTTTCTATGCTTTTTGCTGGGAGCAAAAATAACCACCAGTTATTATTCTTACAGTAGCTTAACACTCACTTCCTTGGGAAGATAATCCTAAGCTTCTGGATTCAGATCAAACACTCATGGAAGCATGCAATTCAAATTTATAATGGCGTCACTTTCAGTTTTGCATGGGCTTGAGTAGGTGGAAATGCTTTTAGAACTTATAAGAATACCACTCAGCAATATCAAGGTCAATGTTTGTTTTCATTCCTAATTGGTTTCCCAGTATTTCAATCTACACTTGACATCTATTACATATTCAGTAAAGAACTGTTAGGTGGGTAGGTGGATAGGTGGATAAATGTATCTATCCATCAATGAATCAGAATATACAGTGGTATCCCATATGACTATGAATATCAAATTTCTGTCCTTCTCAGCAAGAGGGTAGAGATCACAGCCAGTGAATATGCTAATAATAATTACTTGTTGAGTGTATGTCAATAATTTTCAAAAGAGTGCATTATTCCAGTAAGGATATCTAGGATTGCCAAAGATGGTATTCAGTTGAGGGGCTGGGACTGTTTTTAAGCTATGTTATGAAAACTTAGTGTGGGGAATAATAAGAGGGAGAAATACAGCAGGCCAGAGCCATTTGGCAGTAATGAGGAAAGGAACGATTGCCAACTCCTGCACTTTTTAGTGAGACAAGAATGTGATCAAAACGATTAAAACCTCAGGGATCACACATCAAGTCAGTGCACTTGCCAGCCGGCAATCAAATCTTCATCCCATGTACCAGGAAATCACTGGCAGGGAACCAGAGACAATTTGTATTTGGTTATGAAGCATCTTAGCTGTTAGCAACTTTATGAGTATGATGTTTCTTCTGGCCCACTGTCTTAGAAAGGTTCATCAAAAACTCCAAACAACCTATTGCTACCCATCCCAATAGAGATAGAATTAAGCACACAATAGTGACTGCAAAGAGCAGATGTCCTTGAATCTGTATAACCACATCTTTTAAGAAAATGGATGAAGTGTGGTGAGAAATTGCAAACCCTGTCAATGACAGAAATTGAATGCCACATGTTACAGAAATGTATTTGTAGGCAGAATTCAGCCTCCAACCTCTTTGCATGTTTGGTTGAGACTTTATGTGGGTTGCATAAGCTTAAAACAGTCTCTTATATATCATGTTTTCCTTTGTATATTAAATCTGTGGCATGCTAGGAGAAAATGGGAGTCTAAGTATCTGAGCCATGTAGGATTGATCTATTTTGATTTCTATAACTGCAAGGAAAATAGATGCAGGCACCTTAGGTACTGATACAATAATGTCTTTCTAATGAAATAATGTTGGCTAGAACCATTCACATAGTTACCTCATTTGCCTTTTGTCTTAGTATGCATACATGCAGCCTGAGTCTGTCTTCAAAGTTGAAACCAAAGGACAGGAAATTGGTCACTGTGAACAGGAGTGACATCTCTTTTGATTTTGTTTTGGTGTTAGGAAATTGCAACGTAGGCCAGTACCATAGTTACCATCTTACATCTGATAGACTAGAAGTTATTGTTTAATACAAGCACAGTATGGACTCTAAGTGAACATAACAATGAAAAGAATCTTGGTCAGAAGTATTTATGAAAACATGATTTTCCCAGGACTCTAAGTTGCTGTAATCTGTCATTCCTGTCTCCTATGGAACAGGGAGGACAGAAATCCAGATCTCATACCGTTGGCTTCTGCACTTAGGGTATGCAGAGAAGAATTAATGATTGACTAGCAAGAGTATTCATGAGCTTGTCCACTGTTCTCCTGCCTTCTCTTCTCCCTTTCTTCCCCTTTGATCCCTTGAAGTCTCCTTTTTCTGTTGCTCTCCATATCTTTCTGCTGTTTTCTTTTGTTTCTCCTCTTTTCCCTGCCATGCTCCTCTGTCTTCCTCCCTTCCTTTCCTAATTCTTCGGCTCTCTTTTCCTTCCTTTTCTGCTCTGTCTTGTCTTCTTTCTTGCCTCCTCCATTTTTGCTTTTGCCTTCTTCTCCTCTCCCTCTTTTTCTTCATTCTCTTCCTACTTTGTTATCTTCTTCTTCAGGCTCTTGGCAGAGAGACGCAAACCAAATCTCCTGCCCCACAGCCTACACAACTATCTGTTGTATTTTCCACACCTACATGCTTCTATTCCTCGTTCCCTTCCCTTGTTGTGATACATCTCCTATGTTTTGCATATTAAGATCATTTGGCAGTAACATTTAGGGAAGAAAGTTTTGATTCAGAGTCTTCATGCATCTATTGGAAAGGTTCATTTTCACCTTGATATTTCTTTGCTCGGTATGGACACGGCCCATAATGTCGTTTACATAAGCAAGCTTGACTCTCACAATGCTATAATAAAACTGATTCCAATGTGTATCTTCATGCACATCTGTACACTTGTTCCTTTGTGAAGACATTTAATACTAATATGAGGTAATGTTTTTATCTGTCATGTTTTATTTTACACATTAAATATTTGTTTCAATAGTTTCCCCCTCTACTGTTAAATGAGTGTAAGATATCTATGGGCACAGGCAGGGAATGTATGTGTAAGGGATGATTCAGTGATTTTAGTGTTCTAAAATCATGAAACAGAATGGCCCATTGGTGCTACACTCATGTACAAGTTACACTAAGGTCCCTAACCTGCCAGTGAAACTAGCTGACACTATAGCAGGAGTATCAGAGACAGATAAAACGACTCTTCTCCAGTTCAGTTGTACCTAAACCTTCAAATGGCCCCACAATATCCTTTACATACATCAGGCCCCCTTGACATTAGAAGAAATATCACCAATAGTAGCCTGCCATCTGGGCATCACTAGTCAGGAATCTGCTGTGAGCAGAAGCAAGCAATAGCGATGATGAGGCAGGTTTAGCATTTTTCAATAGTGTATGACATGGTCAGTTGAACTCTGCTACAGTGTCTGCAGGATGAATCAGACTCTTTCCATTATTACAGTGACAAAGAAAAGAGATGGTTTTTGATCTCTGAAAAGGCAAAGTGAACTGGTGTTCAACAGTTTGCACTCAAGGTATGATACAAGAAGAAAAAATTTAAGATATGATGTTTTCAGTCTGACAAAATTAACACGTAAAAAGAAATCCTTATCTCACAGATATCCCAATTGATACTTCTCTATCCTAGAAATCACTATTTGATAGTTTATCTAGGCATAAGTGTGTTCTGTTTCCTTTAAAGAGTCATATAGACTCTCTGGTTTTTTTCATGCAGAACTGTTAAAGTTGTATATTTCTACGGGTGATTATGAAGTCACAAAAGGAAGATATTTGCTCACTGTGCTTAAACAAAAGAGTGAAATGAATAGGAAAGGAAGTCAGGGGAATTATTTGAAATGGTTGATATATGTAGTTAAATATCAATTTGTCCTTAATCTTGGGAGAAATATTTATCATAAAACACTTCCCAGGTTGCTGGGTTATGGTATTTTAGTTACATCAGAACTTGAATTTTGCCACAGCACAAAGGAAGTAGTTTCTAAATATTACCTACATGTCTTAGAAAAGTATCTACATGACTATAGATAAGAATCTGACATGTGATTGCCTCCTGCAGAAAGGCTCACTAATAAAAATATCTAGTAATATATATTTATCACTACTCTCTTTCTCTCCTCTCTCCTGTTTTAGACTCTGCATTTTAAAGTGGCACAATAGAATCTCTGCTCTCTTAAGGTGGTAGAAAATTGACAAAAGGGCCTTAACTGTGTCTGCTCCAAACAAATTTTACTGGCTATTGAACATCTCCCTGAAATGTAAGTTTTAATATCTCATCCTGATTTTAACTTTTGATATTAATGCTTATTGGTCCAACCTGACTGGCCAGAAGCTATTTTATCCTTGTCACAATTAGGTTTCTATTGCTAGGATAAAAGGATTATTTCCCATACATATCTATGACTGTCTGTCATTTAGGGAAGCCAAATGAAGGGCCTGGAGTCAGGAATGGAGGCAAAAACAGTGGAGGAAAGGAGCTTACTGGGTAGTGCTTCCCTTGATTCTTCATTCTGCTCTCGTATACAACCTAGGACCACATGCCCTGAGGTACCACCTCTCACAGTGAGCTAAGCCCTCACACATTAATGTTAGGGCATCGGGAAATTTCACAACAAACATATGTTCAGGAAAATCTGATGGAGGCAGGAAACATGGAAAAAAGTACAAAATGTTTAACAGAACAATGATGTACCTTTTCAATATAAAGAAAACCCCAAGGCCAGAATGTTTTAAAGTCAACATGCCATGTGTAAATAAGTTACTAATCAGACTAAAAACAAATAATTTTAAGAAATTGAAATATATGTACACAAATATGTAACATACATTAAAATTTATATTATGAAAAAAGAACAATTAAGAAAATGCAGCACACATAAGTTCTACTAGAAGATTATTACCACGAAATTTCAACATCTAAAAAAATGTAGAATGGAATGGTTTATTGTAGAATTCTAGTCGGTATAAATATATCTCAAATGTACAAATCTAAAAAGAAATGTGTCAGGTGAAAAATCTGAAATAATTCAATTTTATATGAATTCTATTTATCCTTTGGGGAAGGAAAAAACATCAGCACTGGTCTTTTTTATTCAAAGTCCTCAATTCTATCCCCAATCTACAGGAGAAAAACTTCTAGTAACAAGATTTTCAACCAACATTTAAAGGCATATATCCTTTCTTTTTTGGCAATTTGGCAGAACATATTTTTACAATATTCTAGAATCATACCTAGTTTGAAATCATTCAAACTAGCTTTCATTACCATTTCTTCCCATTTGTATAATTATTCCACTTTAGTATACTCTGCCCTAAACATAACTTTGTTTGATCTTTGTTTCCTTGCCAAGAAACTACTTACTCTACATGTTGAAATGTGCTGTTCACTTTCAACATTAAAAATTATCACCATACTTCATGTGATATTCAAGGGCATACTTTTTCACAACATTGCTTCTTGAACCAGGATGCTACAAAACAATTATCTTAATGTACTCATCTTTGAACACCAAAATATGAATTAACTTTTAAAGTGAACTTGATTTTTCCCCTTTGCTTACATTACAGAGAGACCAACCTGTATGGTCGCAAACTTTTTTTTTAATATTGAGACAAATTACTGTAAGAAAAACCAAAGATACTGCTCAATCTGAAATTAATTACCAATTTTCCAAAAATGTTACTGGTTTTAAGAATGAATATAAAAGAAGGTTATTTATCTCAATCCACAGAGATACCAGGTAGACATACTAGGACTACATAATATAGTAACTAACACGTAGCATAATGCATTAGAAAATGTAATTGTGCATAAATCATACACAAAGGAGAAATCACAAGTTCTGTATTTGGCAAAGATTCCTTTCTTTTGCATAATTCCTTCAATTTCATCTTTCTGCTTCCATTCTTCTCTCATAGAAACAGCTATATAAAATGAAAACATAAACTGTATGCAATTAAAATGAGAAAATAGCTGAAAGCAATGTATTGATAATTACATTAAAATTCATACCATGAGGATTCTTGGATTGTGAAATATCTCATTTGTCAAGTATTGACATCAGCTTCTCTCTTTTCTCCAAAAACTGATTTGTGGTTGTCAAGTTCCTCCAGAATTGACAAACTCTGTCAACCACAGTTTTTTTGACCAAATTTTATTTTATTTTATTTTATTTTTTTTTTTGCTGTCTGTCATCTGAGACTACTCTTTGGGTGTAAATAAATAACTTAGAGTTACTCAAGGAATGAGGAAGGTAAAGAGTTATTATTTCTGTCATGGGTCTTAAAGTGGCAATAGAGAGAACTATAGCAGAGTACATGTTGTCTAAACAGTGATTCAACAACAAAACAGGAGCCCCTAATTATTGATTGTAGGAAAATAACACAGATTAGGAAGGGAGGAAGATGAATAATGGCAAGGTTATCTCAAAACCTTCAAAGAAGTCATATTATTAAGTGTAAAAAAGCCTTATAAAAAGCATACGTTGGTGGGTAAATATACACAGAGTTTATATGAAATTTTCTTTTCTGGACTAACAATACTCCCTCTATGAACAATGGCCTATCTAGCAAAAATGCCAATACAAGGCATGAAAAGCCTTTTTGTGGTTGGTTAGAGTTTTCCAATAGACTCCTCAAAAATCTGCTTATTCCCTTGAGGAGCAAGGTAAGTCCCTATTGCTACAGATACCACACATTTCAGGCACAGGCACCATAGGACCCTGAGCTAGAAGTGACACACGCACACGCACACACACACACACACACACACACACACACACACAGTGATCACTGAGGACTAGATTCTCTTCTACCAGAAGCACTATACAAACTTCTAAAGGAAGGAGCAATCAGCAGTGCTACCCAGCTGGGATACATATGTTGAATGCCCATCATATCAGATTTACCTGGAGAGTGCAGTAGTGGCAACACATACATTGACAGAGCCACCAGCTATCCTCCAGCTCTAGTACAAGAAATCTAGTTAAATTTCCAAGGGGAAAGAAGTTATGGATAGTGTATGAGAACTTAAAATTCCTAATTTACTAACCTAATATATCCCCCACCAACATTCTAAATATTTGCCCCTATGCCCATAGATAAATGCCACCCTGAGGAACAGAAAGAGGCCCCTGCATAAACCACAGTTAATCAGAATATAGTCATGAAGCCCAGGCTCAGAGGATACTTATATAACTATAGTATGTAAGATGCAGAGACCATTTATGAAGAAGGGTCAGAGGCCAGTAAGTTAAAGAAGCATAGAGTTTGCTGTAAGATTGTATCTCCTAGGAACATCAAAATGCTACCCACTTCCACACAATTTCACCATCATGGCCACCTTGACATGACCTGAAAAAGGATGACGCCAATAGGCATTGTGTCATGGATGCATAGAGTGCGAAAGGGCTCACCCCTAAAAAACTCCTGGCTATACAGGAAGTCTCAGAATAGGACAAAGTCTTTGTCATAAAAGTGCACAACAAATGGTGATTTAATGCAAAATTACCACCCTCGGAAATACACATATACCTAAATTATGTAGACTGAGCAGGTTATATTTATGAATACATAATTCCAAATTAATCATAAAAGAAGACAGAATTTTGATAGAGGCCAAGGAGGGTACATGGACATGTTTGGAGAAAGGAAAGAGAAGGAGTAAATGAAGTAATTACAATCTCAGACATTATAAAACAAAATACTGCAAATAAATATTATAAAAAATACCTTTGTTATATTCTGGTAGCCATATGGCCCTTCATTAAAAACAAAACAAGAGAAGCAAGCATTGGGAGAGAGAGCCTGTACATTCAGCTCTGAAGTTTAAGAATATTCCCTTAGTCAGGGAAGTTGTTGACAAGTTAGATCATTTTGATCATACTTGTGGGTTTTTTTTTTATCACACTTATGTGTAATCGGGTTTTTTTGTTGTTTTTTGTACATTCAATGAAAAAAGGCAATAGATTTGTCAAAGAGCAAAAAGAGGTGTATAGGAGGGTTTGAAAGGAAGAAAGGGAAGAAGAAAATGATGTAACTATATTATAATCTTAAAATTAAATATTTTGTGTTGATTTATGTGTGAAAAAAGGCAGTATAGCTTTTCTTCCAAGCAAGGAAACAAATGTTATTAGCCACATTGACATTTGATGTAGCCTTCCAAAATGCTTTCTCTTAATTATTTCCATATTGCCATGAAGTTAAGCTTTTAAAAAGGTAAGAAAAAGCAAAGCTGTCAAATTCACATTTACTCAAGTTCAAAGGCTATGTTTAGCTGAAGACATCCCATGCTGTGATACTAAAAGTTTGAAGAAGGGGAAACTGGTCCCTTCTTCCATCCAAGATTCTTGCTGACTAAGCTCTCTTGGCCCAACCAAGCTAACCTAAGCACCCTGCTATCTCAGAGGGACCTTCATTCTCCTGCCACCACTCCCCTACCTGCATCAGAATGCTGAACAATACAGGTAAGCTTCCCTTTCCCCACACGTCATCCCCACTGTCTGAGCCCTCTGGACCAAGCCAAGCTGCTCTGAGAAGCTGCTATACCAGGGGGACCTCTATTCTCCCATTACTTTTGAAGCCTATACTCGACAAAATTAAGAAATCTTTAGGAAATGAACAATTTTCTAGATAGATAATACTAACCAAAGTTAAATCAAGATCAGGTGAACTATTTAAAAAGCCCCATATACCCTAAAGAAAACAAAAACAAAACAAAACAAAAGAGCCCAGATCCAGATGGTCTTAATGTGGAATACTACCAGACCTTCAAAGAAGAGCTAATACTAATACTCCTTCAACTATTCCATAAGATAGAAACATAAGGAACACTGCCAAACTCTCTCTGAAGCCAGTCACCTTGATACCTAAACCACACAAAGACTCAATGAATAATAAGAATTTCAGACTGTTTTTTCTAGTCAATATTGATGCAAAAATACTCACAAACTGAATCCAAGAACACATCTAACATATCATCCATCAATATCGCATAGGCTTCATCCCAGGGATGTAAAGATGGTTTAATAATACAAGTATGCATAATGTAATCCACCATGCAAATGGAAAAAAGTAATCATATGCTTTTCTCATTAGACACTGAAAAAGCCATTGATAAAATCCAACACCCCTTCATATTAAAAGTATTAGAGAAATCATGGATACATGGAACACAACTAAACATAGTTAAAGTAATATAACAGCAAGCCAATAGCATTTCTACTGAAATTAGGGACTAGACAAGGCTATCCACTCTCCCTATATATTTAATGTAGTACTTGATATTCTAGCCAGAGCAATAAGAAAACTAAAGTAGATCAAGGAGATACAAATTTGGAAAGGAAGAAGTCAAAGTATCATGATTTGCAGATAATATAATAGCATGCATAAGCAACCCCAAGAATTCTACCAAAGAGCTTCTGCAGGTGATGAATTAACTTCAGCAAAGTGTTTTGATACAAAATTAAGTCAAAGAAATCAGTAACCTTCCATCATAGAGAGGATAAATAGGCCAAGAATGAAATTAGGGTAATAACATCCTTTACAACAGCCAACAAAAATATAAAATATCTTGGTTATAGATATCTCGCCTAGAGTTATAAAATAACTCTAACCAAAGTGAAAGATCTGTATGACATGAATAGGTAGAATTAACATAGTGAAAATGAACATTTTACCAAAAGCAATCTACAGATTAAGTGCAATCACCATCAAAATTCTAACACAATTTTTATAGACCTTGAAAGAAAAATTTTCAACTTCAACTGGTAAAACAAAAAACTCAGAATAGTCAAAACAATTTTGAACAATGAAAGGACTTTGGGTGGAACCATCCTCCCTAAATTCAAGTTGTGCTATACAGAAATAGTTCCAAAAGCTCAATGGTACTGGGACAGAAAAAGACACGTTTAGCAATGAAATCTAATTGAAGTCCTCCCCCAAAGCCCCATATACCTATAAATACTTGGTTTTTGATATAGAAGCCAAAACCATACAACAGAAAGAAGAAAGCATCTTCAACAAATGGTGCTGGTCTAATTGGATGTCTTCATATAAAAGAATAAAATAGATTCATGTTTATCACCCTGCACAAAACTCATGTATAAGTGGGTCAAAGACCTCATATACAAGTGGGTATACAAGTGGGTCAAAAACCTGCTACTATAAATCTCATATAGGAGAAACTGAGAAATACCCTTGAACCCATTGATATAGGAACAACTTCCTACACAGGATACAAGTGGCTCAGGCTCTAAGATCAACAGTTAATAAATGGGACCTCATGAAACTGAGAAGCTTCTGTAAGACAAAGGACACTGTCAATGAGACAAAACAGCAGCCTACAGATTGGGAAATCTACAGATCTTCACCAATCCTACTAATATCCAAGTTTTCTAAATTTGGATAATTGGGCTAATATCCATATTTTCTAAAGAACTCTAGAAGATACACAGCAAAAACCTGGATATTATAATTTTAAAAAAAAAAGGGGCACATACCTAAATAGAGAATTTTCAACAGAGGACTCTCAGAAGGCTGAGAAGCACTTAAAGAAATGTTCAAAGTTCTTAGTAACCAGGGAAAAGCAAATCAAAACATCTATGAGATTTCATTTTATACTGATCTGAATGGCTAAGATCAAAAACTCAAGAAGTGATAGTACATACTGGTAAGGACTTGGAGGTAGGGGAACAATCCTCTATTGCTTGTGGGAATATAAACTTGTACATTTGCTTTGGAAATCAATGTGGCAGTTTCCCAGTAAACTTGGGATAGTTTTTCTTCTAGACCTACCTATACCACTCCTAGGCATATACCCCAAAGATGCTCCAACATACAACCAAAACACTTGCTCATCTATGTTTATAACAGTTTAATTAATAATAGCCAGAAACTGGCAACAACTTAGATATCCTTCCACTGAAAAATGGACAAAGAAAAAGTTGTACATCTACACAATGGAATGCTATTCAACTATTTAAAACAAAGACATGAATTTTGCAGCCAAATGGATGGGTCTTAAGAATATCATCCTGAGTAAGGTAAACTAGTCCCCAAAAGACATGCACGGAATATACTCGCTTATAAGTGGATATTAGCCATAAAATACTGGTACCATATTACGTTCCACAGACTCAAAGAAGCTGAACAAGAAGGAACGTTTAATCAAGGAAGCTAGAGTTTCCCTTAGAATAAGAAATAAAATAGTCATAAGATGCAGATGGACAGAGAGAAAGAACTGGGAGGGAGGGGTATGGGGAGGTGAGTGGGGGGTTCAGGGTCAGGTGTTGGAAAGAACTAGAGAGATGGCTAGTGGTCATGAAAATGAATGGAAATCTGCAACTGATGGGGTTGAGGAGATGAAACCATCTCCGGGACAAGACAATGATCTGGGATAACAGAAATGCCCAAATATTTCTAGCTAGCTTTAGCTGCAACTCACTACATTGGGAATATAGAACCTGAAGAGCTCACTTCTTGCAGAGATTCATGAATCCCAGTAGAGTGGTAGAGATATCAATCTATGCAAAAAACTTTTAACCTAAAATTTATCCTGTCTACAAGAAATGCCAGCCCGGTACAGGTGATGGAACAGAGACTAAGGGAACGACCAACCAATAACACAGTCCAACTTGAGAACCATCCCATTGGCAAGCTCTAATCACTAATAATGTTGATGATACTCTGTTATTCTTGCAGACAGAAGCAAGATTTTCTCTGAGAGGCTCAACCCAGCCCGTGACTCAAACAGATACATTCTCCCACAGCCAAACCCTAGATGCAGCTTGGGAACTCTCATGCAAGAAAGAGAAAGGATTGTGGCCCTGAAGAAGATAAGAACTCCACAGTAAAGCAAACAGAGTCAACTAATCTGGATGTTTTGGGCTCTCAGAATCTGAATCACCAACCAAAGAATATACATTGGCTCGACCTAGGCCTTCCCATGCATATGTAACAGATGTGTAGCTTGATCTTCATGTCAGCCCCAGAATAATTGGAATGGGGGTGTATCCAAATGGAAAAGGGGGATATAGTAATATCATAGAAATTATAGAAATAGACAAATAGGGATAGGTTAGCAAATGTACTCTTAAGCAAAACATTACATAGCTAGATCTTACATTGGTAGATGCCCTTATAATTGATAAGTTATAGTTATAATTGATAAGTTTAAGTTATAATTTCTTATATTTGACAGAATTTATCTGATACAAATTTAAGGGTCTCGTTGGTATGAATTTCTTATTGATGTAAAATTGGGATTAATATTGTTACTCTCCTATAGGCATTGTGCCTATATAACACATTTGAGAATACTAGGTTTAGACCCAGTCCTTCTATAACTGCTATCATAAACTGTTTTAAATGATTAAGCAATACTAGTTAAGGAGCAGATAACATACTTTTGGTTGTTCTTTAAAAGAGGTTCTGACAGTACCTGACTAATACAGAACTAGAAGCTCATAGCCATCCATTGGACTGAGTAGGGTCCCCAATGAAAGAGCTAGAGAAAGGGCCCAAGGAGCTGAAGGGTTTGCAGCTCCTTAGGATGAACAACAATATGAACTAACTAGTACTCTCAGAGCTCCCAGGGACTAATCCACCAACCAAAGGGTACACATGGTGGGACTAATGGCTCTAGCAGCATATGTATAGCAGAAGATGGCCAAGTAGGTCATCAATGGGAGGAGAGGCCCTTGGTCCTGTGAAGGTTCTACACCCCACTGTAGGGGAATGCCAGGGCCAGTAAGCAGGAGAAGGTGGTTCAGTGAGCGGGGGAAGGGGGAGAACAGGGGTTTGTTTTTTTATTTTATTTTATTTTATTTTATTTTATTTTCCCCTCTTTTGGAGGGGAACCTGGGAAAGGAGATATTTGTATGACATGAAAATAAAGAAAACATCTAATAAAAAATGAAATTAAAAAAAGGGTGTTTCTGAGATATTTCAATTAGAAATGACTGAGAGTAGTCAAGGCCTCACAGTTCAGAAATGCTTTGAGTGGATAGATAGTTTTCAAAAGTTTCAGAATATGACGTTTATAGACATTTCTTTATTAGGTTCATCTGACTAGAGACCTGTCTGTTCCTGACAGCACCCCTTACTCAGATTCAAAGAAGAAATTGAGCCTCATTGGAGTTGCTCCAGTTGTTGCAAGACAGCCACGAGGCAAAAATTGCCTCATTCTATCGACAGACAAAATTGTTGTCCAGAAAAGGACACACTATGTGGAAGAGTCGACAGATAATCTCTGCCAAGACAGGGTGATCAGCGCTTTAAAATTCTGCATTGCAAACGTCTGTCAGATGATCCTGGCCAGAAGGCTGAAGACTGATGATGCTCCAACATTTTGAAGTAAAGGACTGCCCAGGTGATCAGTGGTCTCTATAAATTGGCTAGTTTGGGGAGCTATATTTTGTGCTTCTCATATTTTCAGGTAATATTAGTCATTCTTGGATTTCTGAAGGGGTTGTAGACTGATAGCCAGCCCAAGCTGTTTAACATTGAGAAAGATGGTACAGATTTGAGAGGATGGCTTTCAGATGGCATACAATCTGAAAGCAGGATATGAGTCAGGTGTAGAATTAAGTCTTTTAAGTGAGGATAAATGACAGAGGTCCTATTTAATTGACAGAAATGATAGACTTGGTGTTAGGTCTCTCTTGTATTTTATAAATTACAAAAGGGTAACAGTTGTGCTCCATTTATATCTGAGACAAAAGACTCTTAACTGGACAAAAAGGGAGCAGTGTAGATAGCCCTGGTCTTGTATTTTGATGCTCATTCTCCTCTCCTGGAAAGCACTGAAGAGGAGGAGCAAATCATGTACACAGGTACCTTATAAACCTTCTACCCACATTAACTTTTCAAATAAAGGCTAAGGTGATGATTGGGCAGCAGGAGGGAAGGTGCACCTGAGAAGGGGAGAAAGGAGACAGGGTAGGAGACTGGAGAGCAGGATGATGGAGGAGGATGAGGTGGAAGGAAGGTGGAGCTGAAGCACGTGGCTTGGAGAAATGGCAAGTCATATAGGATCTAATAGATGGGAATAGAATAGTGTAGTGGGGGATCTGCTCAATTTAGGCAAGTATCTTGTCTACCAATTAATTGAGTTGTGAATTCATTGATTTGGCAAATTAGGTTAAAAATTTACTGCAACACACCACTGCAAATAAAAGCAGGCAGTAACATTAAAGAAAAGCAATATGAGATAGTTATCAGGAGAAAAACTGACTATTTCTTCCTGGATCCAAATTCTGAGTTGAGGACCTTGGCCCTGTGAAGGTTCTGTGCCCCAGTGTAGGGGAATGCCAGGGCCAATAAGTCGGAGAGGGTAGGGTGGCAGGCATGGGGAGGTAGAGGCAACCGGGGTTTGTTCTTGTTCTTGTTGTTTTTGTTTGTTTGTCTTTTGGAGGGAAAACTGGGAAAGGAGAAATTTACATGTAAATAAAGAAAATATCTAAAAAAAAAAAAAGAAAGAAAGAAAGAAAGAAAAGTTAACTCAGTGATTGTCAGTGTTCAGTAAGGCTTTTCCTTCCTCAAGTCCCCAACTATGGTTGCAATGAGAGTTTCAGTAACATTCAAGATTATAGCAAAGGGTAAAGTTATTTAGTCAATTTCCTGATATTCACTAGGACTGACATTTCATATTCTTAAGAAGATTAAGGAAAATATAAAAATAATTAAGTGTGACACTCTCTTGTATGTAATATGGTAATACTGCACACAGATGTCTCAAGGTCTTGACCATCAAGCCACGCCCATATTCCAAGTCAGGAACTGAGTCTTCCTTAAGAGATGTAATTGTCTCCTCCTGAAAGATAGAGACCTTGAGATAGTCTTTGTAATGCTGTACAGGCAGCAAATGAGTTTGGCCAGCACAACAGGAGCTTTTTATCACTATGTTGCTTCATTAAAAAAAAAATATGCTTGAAATCCTTATTTCTCATAAATAAAATGAAGGTAAGCCATCAAAACGTGGCAATCTTTAATTTGTTCTCTCTTTCCTCAGTACCCGCCCCTCCATCTGAGAGGATGATGTGGGTTGCTTGTGGGTAAGTGACTCACACTCTACTTGTATGGCTCTTTTAATGGCTGCACACAGAAAACACATGCCTGAAAGATCTTGTGAAATGCTTTGCAAGGGTTGCTTGGCAATTTGGCATTCTGATGATATTGAATCTTGTTTACATTAGTATGCCTTTATGAGCATTACATAGCACACATAGCCTTGAAAGATAAGACAAAGTTCTATTAGTATAGGTATTACATTCAAAGAAATTCCTACCTGCTTTTCCACGTTAACTGGGTCCTATCCAATCTTAACAGTGTTATTCAACCGTATGAAGCTTCTTTTGTTTCTGCACATAGCTAATGTCGCCACATTTCCTCCAGGATTTACAGAATTTAGACTATAAGTATTGAAGTATTAAAAAAAAAAATAAAAGGAAAGAAAGGGAAAGAAAAACTCCAGCCCAGGGAGCTCTGCGTATAATTATTGTTAAAGTTCATTACAGTGCCAATGGAGAGAAATAGAGCATTCATAATTTGGTTAAGGAAGAATGTGAACATCAAAGACGACTGCTACAGCAGAAGAAAGCAGCCTCAAAGCTGCATGCTCAGCTCTGCTCTGGGCTTCCTTGGGCACCAATCAACAAGCCATTTTATAAGAACTTCGTGAAGCATGGCCGGGGACAGAAGTAGTGGAAGTGAGGTTGAGCCTGGCAGCGGAGCAGCATCACAGAGTTGGAAGTGGTAAATTCAGAAGTAGATACTGGTGTAAGGACTCAACATACCTTTCTTTTTATATTCTTTATGTCATTTTCCATTCCCCTCCCATCCTCTGTGATTCACTGCCCTCCAAATCTAACACACATTAGAGCACTGTGTTCACATCCCTCAGTAAAGAGCACAGCTCTCTCATCCTTGTTCTTCAATTGTATTATGTCCCAAATCTACTATGCTGAAAGGGAACAGGGTTCTTCCGTGAGCTGTTTGCAGAGGACTGGGGTTTTCTGATTCTGTTTTTGTGAATGAGATGTTACTGATAAACCAGTGGTGTTTGTAAATCTGTATATTCACAGCTTTTTACAAATTAAATTTAAAAAAAAACAGATATTCTTCTAGTAGAAAGATAGGGCATCTAGTGAAGGATGGGGTTACCATCCCACAGTCAAAAACTCTGACTTATAATTGTTGCAGTCTGAAAGGACTGCAAGGACAAAAATGGGGAGGTGCCTAAAGAAAAGGCAGACCAGTGACAGGCCGAAATTGGGATCCAGCTCAAGGGAAGACCCCAAGGCCTGATGCTATGATTGAGGCTATGATGTGTTCACAAAAAGGAGCCATCATGACTGGCCTCCAAAAGACCGAACAAGCAGCTGAAGAGTCAGATGAAGATATTTGCACCCAACCAGTGGACAGAAGCTGCTGACCCATGTTGTTGAGTTAGGGAAATGCTGTAAGAAGCTGAGGAGTAGGGTGATCTTGTAGGAAGATCAGCAGTCTCAATTAAGCTGGATCTCTGAGATCTCTCAGAGGCTGGGCCACCAACCAAGCAGCATACACCAGCCAATATGAAGCCCCCAACACATGTACAGCAGAGGGTTTCCAGGTCTGGATTCAGTCAGAGAAGATGCACCTAACCCTCAAGAGACTGGAAGCCCCAAGGTTTAGGGTGGTTTGGGAGGGTAGTGGCGGGGTGGGAAGTAGGGACTTCCTTGTGGAGACAGGTGAAAGATGTATGAGATGTGGAACAGTCAGAGGGCAGACCAGGACGGGGATAAAATCTGGACTGCAAAAAAAGAGATTAAACAAAACAAAACAAAACAAAACAGATTCTCATAAGGAATATTGAGATTTAAATTATAATTAACTGAAACCAGTATCGTTTTCCTTAATCCCACATTTTTTTTTACATACACATGTGAGTTTCAGAAAAGAGATAATATTTGATAACATTTAATCATAACTTCATTATTTCTATTGGAGTAGATCCCTTTTTGCAACACAATAGTAGAAAAATATAAGTAACAAAGGAAAATGCCATTGTGGAAAGAAAGAAAGGACTTTTTCATATCTTCATAAAACAGGCCTTCCTACGCCCCAATAATACTTGCTCTCTGCTATATACGGAAGAGAACAATTCTTTCCATTGCCCCCTTTACTTGCAATGATATTCACAGATCAAAGGCCAATCCTGTACCTTTTAGAACATGATTGATGACTCTTTTAATGGCTCAGACCTTTCTCCCTCACCGTCTCCATATTTCTGCTATTATGACCATACTTTTTTCCTATGAATTTACTGAAATTATATTTAAGATACTAATGTCATCTCTAGATCATACCATGTATTCCATGACTATATTAGCAACACAAGCAGGAAGCGGAATTAAATTCAATACCAAAACTTGAGCTCCTTCAAGGCAATAACTTTACATGGTGCCAAGGAATTCAACATTTGATACTTTTCATAAAAAGAAAATAATTTTGTTGGTGTTATTTTTTTTTGTGTGTGTGAGACAATCCTTCCATGCTTAGTCCTAGCTATTTAGGAGCTCACTATGCATGTCAGGCTAGGCTTGAATTCATAGAGAACCACCACTTTCAGCCTCCTGGGTTCTGGGATTCAAGTTGTATGCCATAAAGCCTTGCTGAAAAATCTATTGTAATAATAAAATAATCTTTCTGCAATCAAGTGTAGTGTTGTCTTCGGGCATTTTTATTAGGAGTTTCAGAACAGAAGCAAAACTCTTTGTTGGTAGTTGCAGGAGAATAAGTAAAATTGTCTTGCAGAGTACTTTCCTATATTAAGCAACAGTGTTTAAGTACGCAGCCTTCGGGACACTGGAAAATAGTCAACCCTGTAAGGGTCATCTTCTACAAAACTAAGGTGTAGCCTCAGAATGTTTTGTCTGTCTCCTGGGAAGCAATGACTCTAGCCAATGATAAAATGAACACATGGATTAGTCTCTTCCTGCTGAGGATCAAAGAGAGAGAGAGTTGGGTTATAGCACAAGGGATAGCATAGACTCTATGAGGATGGAGCACCCAATGATTGACAATGCCAGTGTTCTTATTTTTCATTATAGGGATACAGTTATATTTCTGCCCTGATGTCATGTTAAATGGATTCTTTCTGAGAACTGGGTTTGCTTTAACATTCACCTATGGTCACCAAAGGAACCAATTCATTCAGAGATCAGACATCCTACATTCCAAAGAGTTAGTCAAAAAAATCTATGTGGAAGAACGTTATGTATGCAATGTTTAATACACACCTTATGATTAACAATGAGCATCCAAAGAAGTTCATTTACTCTTAGATTGATTTACCTCAGGAATGAAAGAAGCCATTGTACTTCAATTCTTTGACACCTGTATAAATGAGTTATGCTTCAGCTAAATTCACACACACACACACACACACACACACAGAGAGAGAGAGAGAGAGAGAGAGAGAAAGAGAGAGAGAGAGAGAGAGAGAGAGAGAGAGAGAGAGAGAGAGAGAGAGAGAGAAAGAAAACAGCCTGTGACATAATCTCAGGTTAGGGTCACAAGTAATGACCAGAAATGAACCATCACCATCACATTCATGCAAGGACTCAGTAAGCCCAAAGCCAAGGACTTGAAAGCAGAATCAAACCTGCATCCCTCAATAATTCAGAGATTTTTAGTTGTGTGATTAAATGTCCCATGTTCATTGTATGATTAGCTCTATATACAGTGGTTGTATTCATTCCTAAAATACTGGCAGTATTTAAGGACAAAAGAAAATACACACTGATTATAAAATTCAACGTCATAAAGGTTACATACCTAGTGAAGCTGTGTGGAGACTTCTAGACCCATTTTATGTGCCAAACTTTAATTATTCAACTCCCTCACAAGATTTCACTCGTATTTAAAGTGTATTATTTTAGAATAAAGGTTTCACTTTGCCTAAGCATTAAGACTTAAAAAAAAACATTTAACTTTGACATTTCATTTATAGGCATTTTAATTATCTGGATGGTTTCCTTTAAATGCTAGATGTAGGCAGAGGAAATTTGTACTTATATAGAAGAACGTGCTTCTAGGAGTCCCTCATTTCCTTGTGTTATGAATTTTAATGCCTTACTCAGGTCAGGTTTTCATAGTCGCAAAGAAGGAATATGTTGACCTTAAACTATTGTACAGTTATAACAGTATTTTCAGTCTGTTTGCTATTGGTACATGGAAATATATTTTGTTTATATTTCCCTTTGCAAAAGTTCTTGCCCTAAAAGTGAGAGAGCCCCAGGCAGCCAAGGAAGGTTTCAACTTTTTTCTTTTTCTATTTTGCTTTTTGCTACTTTCTTTCTTTCTTTATTTCTTTCTTTCTTTCCTTCTTTCTTTCTTTCTTTCCTTCTTTCTTTCTTTCTTTCTTTCTCTCTCTTTCTTTCTTTCTTTCTTTCTTTCTTTCTTTCTTTCTTTCTTTGTTTCCTTCTTTCTTTTTTCTGTTTTTCTTTCAGTTTCTTAGGCAATGAGGTAACCTAGTGAATGCAGAATAAATCTGCATAACTTATACATGGTAAGGTATGCCTAGGAAGAAAGGGCAGTTTTACTGGTAGCAGCCCTGTCGTGCAGTGAAGACCAGGCATCTATGTTAGTGTATGGCAGATAGCATTGCTAATTTTCCATCTCAGTTCTTGGAGTTCCTGTACTTTGTCTCTACTGAAGATAGTTTCACTTAGATGCTGAGGGTGTTCACTGCACTGAGATGATCCGGGACTCACCAGACTATACCACTCACTTCTTTGTCCATGAGCAGCATTATTGATGGAGCATTTCTTGTGTTTTATTCTACCTTATCAATGCTAAACCGTATTATTTGTTCTTTCTAATGCTGAGTTTTGACCAATAATCAACAACTTTATAAAGACTGATAGCCAACACAAAGTGCTTTCTCAACTATGATTTTAGGTACCACAGGTAGGGTCAGGTAGATATATAGATACATGGAAATGAGGAGGCCAAATCATTGCTTTTGGGCATTTGTAGGTACTGTTTGACCTTCAAGTTTGAGTAACAGGGTGTTCTCCAGCTCTATTATAGTAAAGAAACCCTCTGTGTTATACTTCCCAGTTAATATGGATCATGAGTTTAGGTAATAATATATTCATGTAATACATACCTGGTTGGTATAGCCATGATGACATTGTGACCTTTTAATTATTGAAGAAATATGAGGCATGTCATCACACATGAATAGCTTAGACAATAGGATTTGGGATTTTGTTTTAGTAGTGATAATCAACATATTTTCTTTTATTCCAACTTTTGATGAATATATTATATTTGTAAAAACATTTTATCATTACAACTGCCATTTTGTTTGTCATAAATTTGAATAAGCAAATATTTTATCTTCCATTAAAATTCTGAAGTAGAATAATATGAATAAACCAATGCCCAATAAAGGAATGAGTATGTCAGCCACCATTATTAAGTAGTCCTAATAAATACTTCTGTGTTGTGTTCCTGTTTGAAGTCCTTCAGTCATGGACACTGTCAAAGAGCAGTGCTATGAGAACACATTTGTCTCATGCCAAGTTGCACATATACATGGAAAGTTGCACACTATAAAATGAATAAACTATGCCAATTCTTTTTTTCTATCAGTATGATGCTAAACTTTACCTCACAAATTTTATTAAATGGAAGGTTTTAAAGGCCTGAACAATCTAGAATAACTCTGCCCCCCACCCATGAACATTCTCCCTGGGCCTGGACAAGCCATCTGTTGCTCTGGCAGATTTACAGTTCATTCACACTGTGAGTGATAGGAGAAGGAAGTGAGCAGAGCTAATCAGAGCTAAGTAGTTAACGAGCACAGGGCTAACGAGCTAGTGAGTTAACGAGCTAAGCAGAAAGCTAATGAGCTGATGTTTCCCACTGCATGCAAGCAAATACATCTTTCAGGTGACTGTTTACCTTGCGTGTATTTAGCAGATGTCCATAATGGCAGAGCAAGTCTTTGATATTCTCCAAACATCTCATTTAAAGCAGACATTCTTATCTTCAGTCTTAGATATGATAGCTTTCTTTGCTGCCATTATGACCTTGAAATGAAGCAATCTCAATTTTTGACTGTGGATGATGACCACTCCGTCACGTTATTTTGTATAAATATCATTGTCATTTACATAAAATGAATGGAGATTGTCTACTGGATGGCTATTCCACACTAATTAATGGGTATTATCCTAATGATATGGGAGAGTAACAAAAAATTTAAATTGGCTTCTGTACCTCCAATATAGGTCATGTAGTTGAGAAGAGACATGAAGGACAACTGAAGTTACAGAGAAAATTCAGCACTTGGTATCAGTGACTATAGACATGAGGATTTAGAGACCACTTTGTGTAGAAGTGTTTTATACATGGATCAGTTGTGATGGGATCCCTCAGGCCTGCATTTTGATTGGCTGAAGCATTTGCTCAGACAAAAAGTGAACAGAGCCTAAATAATAATGGAAACTGGCTTTCAGTCAATGATAGTATAAAGCAGTTGGGGCTGGTCTTACACATAATCAACTTTACAGTGCCTGGATCTTACCTTTATGACATACAAATTATTGATGAGGAGGACTTTGCTCATGCCCTTTAAATCTAATGATAACTTCATAAACCACACTATTTCATATGGGGATTTTAAATGTATATATGTACATTTAACACATTTTGTGTACATTTAACACATTTTTGTGTATGTGTGTGTGTGAGAGCGAGAGAGACAGACAGACAGAGACAGAGACAGAGAGACAGAGATAGAGAGAGATGACTCAGTAAAAAATACTGTCATGGTGACTCACACCTGAGACCATTTAAAATTGGAAGTTGTTATTTCCTATTGGTTACAGCATAAAATGATATGGAGAAGCAGAGCATAGCCTTTTGGCCTTGGCAGCAGTGGCAAATAGGGAGGATGCTAGGTAAGGAGCACCAAGTCAGGATGAAGACTGTGGAATGTGCATAATCTCCTTTTTCCTGACTTAGAAGATGAATAAACGTTTTGTTAGGATGTAAAGCTTCTAAAGCTTTTTTAACATGAATAAAAGAGAAGAAAATGTCTCTTGGGTAAAGTGTGACCTGGGTATTGATTTGCATGTAATCAATCAAACCAATGGACAATCAGTTTTCTCATCTGTAAAATGAAGATTAATATTTGCGCTTTCTCTCATGAGATTATCTTGTTCATGCCTAAAATCCTAAGTATAAAAATGCTTACATATGGTAAGAGTTCAAAACTACATATTCCTCAAACATATGGAGTTGGGTAAATAAGATCAAGAAGAACACTAGATATAGACATGGACCTTCTGCTTGGCCAGACTTTGTGGAAATATACAAGTAAACACACTATATAGATATTCCCCGGGTCTCTGTATGCTTAGAGTTGCTAAGTGTTAGAGTTAGAAGGACTTGATGCTAGCAGCTAAGAGATCACCATTTTGAGTGGAGAAGATACATGAGACTATAGAAAGAGAAAGCAATAGTTTACAGGTGACAAAGGCATAAGTAAATAACGATCACAGCAAAGATGACAACTCTCAAGCAAAGTGGCTTCCTGCGGGCTTGCGGGGTTGTGTTGGCACATACTTTCACCATATGTAAAAAACTCCCAGATTTTTTGTGACTAGTACTGATGTTTTTCTATTCCACAGTATGATTGAGCTCCTCTTAACTGAGCAAAGTTTATCATTTTGAGAGATATTTCATATACAACTTTACATTTAATTAAAAGCTGAACAGAGTAGAGCTTATATGCTATTTTAAATTGTGCATTACATTTTTACTTAAAATAACAATTAGAAATAATATTAAACAAATTTCTTGTATTGAATCTTTGTGCACCTTGAGAATTCATTTTGAATCCATAATACAGTCTAGGCAATGGGAAGTGGGGCATCTGAGAACTAATTATGGTGACAAGAAGATGTGAAATTCACACTCTCTTGGTGGAATTAGAGCCTTCAAATGAATAGACACTGGCGATGATGTCCTTTCTTCAGATAGTATAGGTATAAAGAGGAAAAAAAAGTCACATTAACAAGTGAGGAAGAGAGAGTGCCATTATTGTGAGTTAAGCAGGATTATACCTTGGTCTCAAATTTCAGCCTCTCAACCTATGTAAGAGAAATATCTGTTGTCTAAGATATCCATGCCATGGACTGTTATAACAGCTGCACAAGCCAACTAAAACATGTATGTCATCATTTAAAATGACATTTTGGACTAGAATAATGAAACTTGTCTATCAAACATCATTCTGTCCATTATATTGTAATTAAGCTTTTAGATATGTCCATGCATATTTTGAGCATGGATATAGTCCTTAACAATGTATACACTGGAAGTCATCTCTTGCTAATACTAAGTAAGTTGAATTGGTACATGCTCTCTTCATAAACATGACCCAATAGATATATGGTTATTTACAAATTAGCTCATCTTAACGCAGTAACATTTTCTGATCACAGAATGATTCCATGCTCTTGGTGAGATCATATCCTAACATTTGTGGGAATGTTGTGTTTTAACTGCATTTACGTAAATGGCTCAGATAACTTGTGTCTATTACTGCCATTAGGTATATTAATAATAAGCCTGGTGGACCCTGTTTGTAGGTAGTGAACCTCAAATTATACCTCTGTTTTCTCCTTTTGTAAAGTAAATCTGATTATCTTCCCTCCCTAAGAACAAGACCCAAGGCAGAGCACAACTTTTAAAACGCTATTCAAAACAGATACTATAGCCTGATATAGCTATCTACTGAGAGGCTCTGCCAGAGCTTGATCAATACAGATGCGGATGCTTGCAGCCAACCTTTGGACTAAGCACAGGGACCCAAACCAAGGAGTTAGGGCAAGGACTGGAGGAGCTGAAAGAGTTTGCAACCCCATAGGAAAAGCAACAATATCAATCAGCCAGATCCCCTAGAGCTCCCAGGTACTAACCACCAACCAAAGAAAACCCATGGCTCAAGCCCTTGGTCCTGTGAAGGCTCGATGCCCCAGTGTAGGGGAATGCAAGGATGATGAGGTGGTTGCATGGGGAAGGAGTATGAAATAGGGGGTTTGCAGAGGGGAAACAGGGAAAGGGGATAAGAGTTGAAATGTAAATAAATTAAATATCCAATAAAAGAACAGGTACTATTAGATATTCCCTCTCCACAGCACCATGAGAGATAAAATTGGGAAGCTTAACTTGTTTCCTTCACATTATGTGAAGAGGGGTCTAGTGAGCACACACTCTAGAGGGTTTTTATTTGTAGTTTTTTGTGGAGAGCCATTCTAAGAGGAGCGGTCTTATAAGCAAGCCCTCATTTGGCTAAGCTTGCTGCCATTGGTTGCTTCCGCATCTGGTGACCTATCTGCTTTTGCCATGTAGCCCATTGGGATTGACTAAGCTTGGGAGTACTCAACGGCTGGCTGAGGGTGGGTGGGAAGGCGGAGCTTAAGTAACGGCTCCCCAGAGTCAGGAAGGCGGAACTTAGGTAACAGCTTGGGAGAGGCAAGAGAGGCAGAAGCCAGAAGTAGGAGAAGCAGGCAAGAGGAACAGGAGGGAGAAGCAGGAGGGAGAAACATTGTTAAAAGGTTCCTGAAATAAACTGCAAAAGAAAGAGCTCGGGTTGCGGCTTTCTTTCTGGTCGAGACAGAGAGACGCAATAGTTTTTCTGTTCTTTTGTTTATGAATAGGAAAATGCTGCAAGTGTGGAATGTAGAGTAGATGTTTATCTTTTGTGTCAAGGCTTCCAGGAAAAATGGGAAAGATGTGCCTTTTACGTAGTACACACATTATCTAACTCCCTAACCAGCTTCATGTATGCTTGATATGTGTGTACACTCAGGGGAATCCTTGGCTACTTTTTCATTTTATATCAGTGAGAGGAGATATCTATAAACTCAGACTAGGCTGTCTTGTATGTATATTCAGCACTTTATAATATCTGCCTTCACATTTTAATATTCTTAATTCTAACTTTAAAATAGCTGAGTGTGTCCTTTGATTATTTGGTGTTAACATGTAGGAAAAAAAGCCACATAAAATTAGGGCCTGTATATGAACACGTTAGGGAGGGTTTTTGTTTTTTTGTTTTGATGTGACATACAGATATTTTATTGGTTGCTTTCCCAGTGCTATAACAAAATAAGTGCCAAAATGAACTTAAAGGGGACAAAAGGCAACTTTGCCATTCAGTTTGTAGGGCATAAGGAAGGTTATTGTTATGGGGAACTCAGGGCAGAAGCAACCTGAAGCAACTGGCCACATAAAACCACAGTTGGAAAGCAGAAAGAAAACACTGTGTGATGCTCAACCCACTTTACCCCTCACACTGAGCTCAGAGACCCTCCCCATGTAACAGGGTGCTCATTTGGAGTGTAGCTTTTCCCTCTCTAGTTACTGGGGAGATCCTCGTGCATACACCTAAAGGCATGTTTCCATGGTGACTCCAGATGTAGCCAACTTAACAGTACACACTATCACATGCATGCTTACACACACACACACACACACACACACACACACACACACACACAAAGGTATTTTCTCTTAAACAAGTGCACCACAATTATAGTATATTATATTGAAAATAAGTTTTGATAGTTGTACAATATAGGTTAAAGAACAAGAATGGGAAGACATATAATACAGGGAAGGTAACAATTTTAAGTATGGTTTCATTTATTCCAGAACTGTGTTGAAAATTATCTTTCTTACAACCTATCATTTTTATGGGTCTTTAAAGAGTAGTTTTCAAATATCCTTCAACTTAATTTCTTTAAAAATATTATATAAAGACACAATCGATATTTTTTTAAAAAAAATTTTAGCAGAGGACAAGTATCAACACTATGGTTTAGTGATATTAACCAGATACGTGACTAGAGAACATAGATTGAAAACCTTCAGGCAAGCCAACATCATCGCTTTTCATTAGCAGTAATATCAAAGCCTAAACTCATATGTGTCCTTTGGAAAAATCTTTTCCTAAATATGAATTTTGTTTTATGAGATTTCATGGGATGCAATAATACTATTATTATAAAAAAATAAAAACAAACATGTTAGTCTTGAAGCCCTCTTGATTGTCGTTACTTCACAGAACAGACCTGTCAGTAAAAACTAACAAAAGGCAACTTTTGAAAATGAGGGTTACAAATCTGCCAATAGCACATCTGAAGAGAACATGAACATACCAACATATACTGTTAGCCTAGGAGAGCCCTTGCTGTGTTCTGAATCCCTATATGGTATTCTCTAACTCCAGAGTGAATGTCTCATTTGGAAAGCCTTTGGAATCATTGCTGAGCGTTTCTACCCCTCCCCAACCTCCACCACCATTTGAAGGACACAGTTGGTAGTACTTGTCAGAACACCTGTTCAGAGCATCTCCAGGTTTTCAAAGCCACTCTCTGGGGGAAGTGATTTCAGGCTGTGCTTCTCAGCATGGGGCTTCCTGCTAAGAACTCTTTGAAAAATCTCTGACATTCAATTTCAGGGCACTCATATGCTGATGATGTTATTGTTTTTGTTTCAGTACCAACTTCCACCATTAGTGTTTCATAGAGTCAAATAAAGATTGAAGCCTCACAGCTCATACCTTCAGTTAATTCAACCAAGGCAGCTTCACAGTATTTCTAAGAATCTGAAGCTAGACAGAAAGAAAAGACCAAAAGTGTCTTTTGGCATTTATAATCTATGTCACCTTATAAAGAAAAATTCACTTTTTTTTCCATATATAATTTAACTCAGTGGTACTTAAAAATACTTTGTATGTCTCCATTTACTTTTTCCTGCCGAGTGTCATTGTCTCTTTTTGTGGCTCTAATCAGCTTTGCTAGTCTATCATTGGCTGAGACTGAAGACTTTCTCATGCAGGTGTTCACTGTGACATTCAAAAGTCACATTTTTCTTGCCCTTTTATCCCAAGCCTAGAATTGTAGTTGGTCCTGGCCTTTAAGCATTTTTATAATCAGCTCTTTTGGATTCGAGCGCAAGGTTCTGGATGCTGCTGCTGGCTATGTTGACCATGGAGGCAGCAGTGATAATGATGAAGATGCTCCTGAAACAATATCAGCATGGGTTCTGTAGCTGATTAATATATAAATACTAGTATGTTAAATATGTAAGAGAACTGTGTAGCCAGGCCGTGGTGGTGCGCGTCTTTAATCTCAGCACTTGGGAAGCAGAGGCAGGCAGATTTCTGAGTTCGAGGCCAGCCTGGTCTACGGAGTAAATTCCAGGACAGCCAGAGCTATACAGAGAAACCCTGCCTTGAAAAGAGAGAGAGAGAGAGAGAGAGAGAGAGAGAGAGAGAGAGAGAGAGAGAGAGAGAGAGAGAGAGAGAGAACTGTGTGAAGTAAAATACCACCTTGGTCCTACTATAGGCAAAACAGATAGCACCTAGAGACCACTCATCATCACCCAGTAATGAATAGCAGAAGCACATATTAAAGGCCAGTCTCTCCTCTTATTTACATAGCATCAGCTTTGGATGTCTATTCTGTTAAGGTACAATGATGATTGCCCACCGTACAATCAGGAGAAGCCAGGCTGTGTACAAAATGTTCACAGGAAGACCCAGCTGACAGAAGATGAAATCACCATGGCTGACAGGGAAGGGGGTAGGGAGTGAAACTGGAATGTGTATTTGGTCTCACAGGGATTTATTCAGTGTGATTTCAGTCCAAGATGCATCATGCCTAACACATTCAGTGGCTTGCAGGATCTAAAACTTGGCATCTTCCTAGAGGGAAAAGGAAATGTTTATGAAGAACTCTCATGAAATTCTATTAATTGTCTAAACTCTGGTTTTGTTTGTTTGTTTGTTTAGTTTTCTTTTTTGTAATTTTATTTAATCTTATTTTTTTTTACACTCCAGATTTTATCCCTCTCACAGTCCACGCTCTGATTGTTCCACATCCTATACCTCTTCTGACCATAACCCCCACCCCTGCCTCCATGAGGATGTCTCCACTCCCAACCCCCACCCCAACAGACCTCCCCACTCCCTGGAGCCTCCAGTCTCTTGAGGGTTAGGTGCATCTTCTCTGACTGAACCCAGACCCAGCAGTCCTCTACTGTATGTATATTGGGGGCCTCATATCAGCTGCTATATGTTGCCTAGTTGGTGGTCCAGTGCCTGAGAGATCTCAGGGGTCCAGGTTAATTGAGACTGCTGGTTGTCCTACAGGGTCACCCTCCTCCTTAGCTTCTGCCAGCTTTTCCCTAATTCAACTACAGGGGTCACCAGCTTCTGTCTATTAGTTGGGTATAAATATCTGCATCTGATTCTTCCAGCTGCTTTTTGGGTCTTTTGGAGGGCAGTCATGATAGGCTACTTTTTGAGAGCTCTCCGAAGCCTCAGCAGTAATGTCAGGCTTCGCAGTCTCCCCTTTGGGATCCTACTTTGGAAGACCTCATGAAACTGGAAAGCTTCTGTAAGGCAAAGGACATAGTCAATAGGACAAAAAAGCAACCTACAGATTGGGAAAAAAATCTTCACTAACCCCACATCCGATAGAGGGCTAATATACAAAATATATAAAAAACTTAACAAACTAACCACCAAAATAAGCAAAAGACCATAAATAACACAACCAAAAAATGGGATATAGAACTAAACAGAGAATTTATAGGAGAAGCATCTTGAATTGCTGAGCAGCAACTTAAAGAAATGTTTAAAGTCTGTAGCAGTTAGGGAAATGGAAATCAAAATGACCCTGATAGTTCACCTTACACCAATCAGAATGGCTAAGATCAAAACCTCAGGTGACAACACATGTTGGCGAGGATATGGAAAAAGGGAAAGACTCCTCCACTGCTGGTAGGATTGCAAACTGGTCCAACCACTCTGGAAATCAATCTGGAGATTCCTCAGAAAATTGGAAATAGATCTATTTGAAGACCCAGCAGTACCACTCTTGGGAATATAACCAAAAAATGCTCCACCATGCCACAGGAGCACGTGTTCCATAGCCACCTTATTTGTGATAGCCAGTAGCTAGAAACAACATAGATGTCTCATGACAGAAGAATGGATACAGAAAATATGGTTCATTTGCACAATGGAATACTATTCACCTATTAAGAATGAGGACATCCTAAATTTTGGAGGCAAATGGATGGAACTAGAAAATATCATCCTGAGTGTGGTAACTCAGACCCAAAAGGACATTCATGGTATGTACTCACTAATAAGTGGATATTAGCCAAAAAAAAAAAAAAAAAAAAAAAAAAAAAAAAAGCCCAAAAAACTCCAAAACTAAAACCAAACCAAACCAAACCAAACTAAAACCCAGAATACCCTGGATACAGTCCAAAGAACTCAAAATAGTTAAAAAGCCAAAGGGCCCAAGTAAGGATACTTCAATCCCACTTGGGAGGTAGAAGAAAGCAATCACAGGAGAGGGTAGGTAGGGAAGGTTCTGGGTAGGAAAGGGGACAGGGAGAGTTCTAGGGGAACATGGTAAGGTATTGGGTTTGGGAAAATGACTGAAGCCCTGAGTGCCAGCAGAAAGAGTGGAAACAGGGAACCTTGGCAGTTAGGAGGTGGGAGACCTTCCAGAATGTACCAGAGACATGGATGGTGGGAGAATCTCAAGACTCAAAGGGAGGAACCCTAGATGAAATGCCCTACAGTAGAGAGAGGGAAATTTTAGAGCCTACCTACCTCCAGCAGAAAGACAAGTCATCAAGTGAGGAATGGGGTTGTCATCCCACAGTAAAAAACTCTGACAAATAATTGTTCCCTTCTGAAAGAACTATGGGACAAAAATGAAGAAAAGACTGAGGAAAAGGAGGTCCAGTGACAGGGACAAAGTGGGATCCACCTGAACTCTCTTTTTTTAGATGAACCTGTTTTAAAAAAAATAACTTTCATGGGACTGGCCTCATAAGTTACTCTTAGTTTATTATGCAATTTCCTGAAATTCATGCTTTTATTAAATATTTTCTTCATTTATATTTCAAATGTTCTCTCCTTTCCTGTAATTCACACGTTGAAAAAATAGTTTCTTACAAATTAGAAAGTTTGAGAAGTGTCGACATAGGTTTCTATGTGAGGTAGTCTTGGGCTGTGCTTGTGGTCAACAATGAACTGGTAATTTCCACACTTGGACAATAATAATACTGAGATTTACTTAACCTGCTCAGTACATGGGGAATCTCAGAGTGTATCTCTACTTACCTCTTTTTTTTCCTCTTGTTTGCACAGGGTATTACAAAAGTTCAAGAGGAGTCCTCAAAAACACCCATGACCACTATCTTGTCGTAATCTGATATGTCTGTATTAATACCTATGTATTAATTTCTTTTTACCTTTGACATGCTTGAACAATAAGAATATTTACATCAATATAAAAAAAATAGCTGGTTTTGATCTTCACTGATATCCTTTTACCTGTAATAATCTTTCTCAAACAAGTGCAGGAAATCATAACCTATACCCTATGTTTATAAATTCTGTCATGAATCCTGACATGTCCCTGGAAAGCACTAATAGTAGTTTCTCAGATCATCAAGCATGAAGTAGAAAAAAATGTTTCAGAACCAATGGTAAAGGTTAATCAAATATCTTCTATTTTGAAGAAAATTGGTGTGAAATTAATATACAAGCATGAGGTACAACAGGCAAGGACTATGGGGTGCCACTCCCATGGAGGAGGGCTGAGATCTTCCACACAGAATGTCAACCCCAGCATTATACACTTCCTTATGGTTGAAACCTTTCTCTACTGAGTGTCTATTCCTGAGAACAGGGTAGATAACAGGCTTGGCCATGATATCAATTGACACACATGTTCAATGATAGGCTCACAAAACCCATCCTGGCAGCCTGTTTTGAAAAGTCCTACAATGGCAACATCTAGTACATGCACAAGATTCTCTTATGAGAAAACCACACCTATAAAGTAAGAGAACTGTAGTTCCACACCATGGTTAATAGATCTGTCGCCCTAAGAACAGAACAGTCTGCATTTGTTAAGTATGCAATACATTAATCAGCCACTTGAAGTTTGCTTTCAGAGTGTCTACTAAATGGACAGTGTTGGACTACTCATCCCAGAAGATCGTTTAACTGTAGAAATGAAGCTTATATTTTGGGGGGTGATAAAGCACAAATAACATACTTTTCTAATGATAGGAAACAGAAATTGTAGGGCATTTCCCAATGTCTGGCAAATGAGTGATGCAGAGAATAGGTTGTTGGAAGCTGTCACTATAGGTCTGATATTGTGAGTAACATTAGTCAGTGGTGTGTGGACCAGGTTTGGCATCATATACCCTTGGGAGAAAAGCTAGAGATTCCAGGAAATATGACCTCAGCAACTGTTCTAGGCATACGTGTTTCATAAAACATAATATTGAATGAAATTCTTTTTTTACTTTTGTTCTTTACTTAAATTTCTTAATTTTTAATTTTTTTCTCTTTTTCACAATCTCGCATATGTATATAATGAAATAAGATAGCTATCCACATCTTCCCTGTCCAACTCCATGTCCCCATGTCCCAAACCCAAAACTTGTTTCTCTCTCTCTCTCTCTCTCTCTCTCTCTCTCTCTCTCTCTCTCTCTCTCTCTCTCTCTCTTTCTCTCTCTGTATGTGTGTGTGTATAATGGTTTTATTTGTACTACTATAGGTGCATCATTATGGGGTCAAATACTGGAGCATGGAAAACTTGCCTGTGGCAACGTTTTCAATAATGGAGGATTCTCTCTCCACCAACAGCTATCTATTGCCAGTTCCTTCTCAGTAAGTAGTTGATCTTAGAGATCAGTCATCCCATCTGCACTGGGATTTTGGCTGACTTGAAGCTGAATAAGTCCTGTCCAGTTAACCACAGCTACACTGTGATTACCTCTATTATAGCCATGCTACCTCCAGGAGACAGCATTTCACAGCACTTCTCAATATAATCTAGCTTATATAATATTTTGTTCTCCATTTCTTCAGTGGTCCTTGAGAATTGGTAGTGGCTGGTTAGTATAGATGTCACATGCTGTTTTGTGGTGTGTTAAATTCATAATATTCTATTTTTATTGCCTGAGAATTGTATACATGCATGCAATGTACTTTTGTCTTGTCTGCCCTCAGCTTCCACTGGTCCAATTCCTTCTCGTTCCCTCCACTACTGTTTCCTCCCAACTTCATATTCATCTTTATTTTATGTTTGTATCCTTTCCCCATGGAATTTACTCAGCACAGGAGGGACATTTACTAAAACATGAGTAGGCTCTAAATGGCAGAAGAATACTGACGTTTTACCAACATCCATTGACTTCTAATAGCCAAAGATAAGCATCTCTCTCAACTCTTGTCTGAGAGGCTTTTATTAGTAGTAGATACTGATTGTCAGAGAAACCCATGACTGGTTATTGTGCAGTGAATCAAAGACAGTGGATTGCTCATGATATTTTTTGATATTACTCATAGTAAGCAATATTAAGAGGGGTACAAAGTCAGAGACATACAAAAGTTTAAAACTATTTGCTACTCTTTATGATTCCTGGTTATAGAACCATTTGCTTCCAGTTGAAGCCACTATGGTTTCTGGGACTCAGCAGCTAGGTCATCTTTTTCCCCTATTGCAGTGCTGGTTTAACAAGTGTCCCTTCAGTCGGCTTCCTGAATGATGGGACCTCCTTTTTTCAGAGCCTGTCCTGGCTAAGGTATGACCCCATCCTTTTTGAATGAGTATCTTCCTAATTTCTCTGATGTTCA
Source organism: Mastomys coucha (assembly GCF_008632895.1). Taxonomy (NCBI): domain Eukaryota; kingdom Metazoa; phylum Chordata; class Mammalia; order Rodentia; family Muridae; genus Mastomys; species Mastomys coucha. The sequence continues at coordinate 23,643,066 of NW_022196895.1, read as the reverse complement.
CTTATAAATACTAGGGTTAAAGGACATTATTTTTCTTTTGAGTTTTGTAGGTCCTTCCCTATCCTGTACATAGGTTGTGACACTGAGCTGTAGCTCTCAAACTTGGTTTTATTTTTCTATTTTACTTTGAGAAAGGATTTTACTAAGTTGTCTGGGCAGGCCTTGGATGAATGTCTTCCTTCTCTATCAGACCTTTAATAGTCGAGATTATATGCTTGTAATAGCAGGCTATTGCTTCATGGTAGGCTCTCTTGAATTCCCCCAGTCAGAAGAGCCCGGCATCATTTTTAGAAGTGGTTTCCTTTGTTTGTTGTGTTACCTTCGGCCACTATCAAGGGCAGTTTCACCATGCTTGAGAGCTAAGCTGCATTTTGGTCTTTTCTCTCCTTATGACAAAGCACATTATTATTTTTCTACATCATAAAAACCTTCTTAATTATAGCACCTGATTTGGAGCCTGTATCTAATCAATGCTTGCTGAATAATTGATACGAAAAATTGACTTACATGTCTTGACACCCAGAAAGATCCAGACTTCTGTCTTACAAGTAACCAGCTCTATTCATTGCCAATAATTCCTTTTGATAACTTATTGCTCAGATTCTTCCCACAGGAGTTTTTTTTTCCCCTCTTTTCAGAATATCGTCACTTCTATTGCAAGTTTAACAAAAGCTGCATATAAAACACAGGGAATGTGGCCGTACTTTTTCTACAAGAAGAAAATAGATATTCAGCTTAGCAACAAAGGAGTCTTCATAATGGAAATGGTGGAGTAGACACCAGACCAAGAAATAAAAACCCTTTCTCTGTCCTGCCTGCCTGTGACAACAGAGTCTTCAACAGTATAAATACCAATACATTTATGGCTAATAATCATAAACTCCTTTGGAAAGAATATATTTCCTTTTCCTTCTAACATAATTAGTAGCCCACCATAAAAAACAGTAGATACACTTTTAGAATCAGGAAAAGTATTGATAGAGGATTTAAAAGAACTATATATTGTTTAAAACAGCATCCTTACGAGGTCAGTAACAGACCATGATAAGGTTTTTCATATAGCCCCTGACAGCCCTATCAATGCTATCCTCTTTGTTTTCTAGAATAGTGCTCTGTACTAAACACAGTACTATACTATTAGATCTTATTTATTGTCATAAACCATATATTCCACAGATACCAACAAAAAATACATTATTGGAAAAAGTGGTTTTTAAACAATGAGTTTTTAAAATGATGGTTGTCCAGTAATTATGACTTGCTCCCTGAAATTTTTGTTACTTCCTCCATTTTCAAATAACAAATTGTATTTCACACAACTAAAGACTTCAAATGTCAAATTTTCCAAATATCCCTCTCCCCAATATCTGAGAACATGAAGATAGGACAGTACAGAAAATACAACTTTCTTGTACTTATTAGAAAATGAAAAAAGGAATTATGTGATATCCAGGATATGAGAGATTCCCAGAGAGATGTCCCTTTCCTTAATGAGAAATCACAGAGAAGGCCGCCACCGCTTGCCCGGATGCCTGGGCTTATCAGCAGGTCTCAGAGTTTAGGCCTCTGTGATATTGAGTGAAGATTATAAGCCAGATGGGCCACGGATTCCGTCAAGCCTTCTTGGCAGCTGCTCTCATTACAAAAGCCAGCGAGCCTTTTCCAAAAAATAAGAATGTGAAGCAAATTGGGCTTATAGACCCTTATAATGCAATTGCACGCAGAGATAGGGGCCTGAGCGGGCAGGCAGAAATATTATTGATGGCTGGTGAAAACAGGGAATAAGATGTTATTAAGGCAACTCAGAGATAGATATCGATAGCTAATATAAAGCCTTTATTGGTTTACAGGCTCTAGGAAAAAGGGTTCACAGCTCCGACCCTTCACTTTGCTTTTAATTTCACTGGAGGTACAAAGTTCATGAATAAAACATATCTTCACTCGTGATCCTTTCTGATATTAGCCACTACTTTCTCTGCCTCTTGTTCACCAGAAGCAGTAGACTTACAGTAGCAGCATGAACCTTGGGAGTTCTTCCTGAGACAGAGAATTTCTAAATGTGGGAAGAAGGAAGCATGGTTTTGTAGAGGTACTGTTCAAAATCAAAGAATCACCTGTATTTAAAGGGAACTTTTGGACTCAATTACCAGATGTATTGATGACAGATATTTAAAAAGATCCCTTGTGACCCTATGGCGTGGGACTAGCATGGCTCCACATTTTAAAGCAAGGTGAAACAGTGCTCCCCAGTCATGGTGTTTCACACATACGAACAGTTTTAGAACAAGGCACAGGCAGGAGATTTAGTTATCCGTTTCTCAACATACTCAGTTTCTCTCTGCTAGCCTTGCACATGTCCGTAATCATTTTGTTCAGTGTCTTCCATTTTAATAACAACAACAACAACAACAACAACAACAACAACAACAAAATAGTAGTTAAAATGCACACCAAACTGAACAAACTAGAGCCTCTGCCTTCACTGGTCCACTGTGCACGCACTATACATCAGTCCAAAGTATTATTTGTATTTCATATTACAGTTGGGTTAGATTTGGCCATATCACTGCACTGCACTGCACTCTCATCCACTCTAAGGAAACATAGAAAGTACAAAAACTTGCTGCTATTTTTAAAGAACTGACCGGATTAGTCTCTGTACTCTCAGTCCTCTATACACAAAGGCTCCATGATCCTAGATGAAGCCAACTTTTACTCAAATATAGTTGAAAACCTGAGTGTAGACTAATTGAGTTCAAGCAGTCAGTTCTTTTTATAGTTTAATAACTGACGACCAAGCATTTACATTGTAATGGTCTTCTAAATATTCTCATCTAAATTTAAAGACATAGGATCATGAGTATAGCATATAAACACAACTTGCTGTTATGAATTAGAACCTGCAACTTCAGGTGTCTCTGAGGTCCTGGAGTCAACATTACATGGGCAAGGGTGCTGGCTGCAATCTGAAAGAAGTGTCCATGGTCCTCACCAGAAAGAGATCAATTAGGTACACAAGTTGCTTGGTTGTTCCCATACTGTCCTACGGAGTTTGGGATAAGTTAAGAATGTTTTATTATCAATATCCTTTTCATATACTTTGAACCTAGGACCCCATATATGCATGAACATTTGACTGTTACTATTTACATTAATCCCAGTGAGCATCTTGATCTGTATGAAACATAACAATGTGAAAAATTACATTTTTCAATGATGGTTTAAATGTCACAAATATTTAAATGCATAATTTTATTAACAAATATATACATTTGCTAATGAGCATGGGGCAGTATTAATTATGCTAAGGAATTTATAAAATAAGAGGATATGAAATTGGGACTGATATTTGTTAGAGAATCAGGGAAGCTAGAAAGCAGTAGTAGGGATGAATAGGACCAAACCAAATTATACACATGAATAAAGACTTAAAAGAGCCTTCTTTAAAATAATTATAATATCTTGTATTTTCTCATATTTTTTTTCATATAGATTCATGAACCATTGAAAAATTTCAGATGATATTCAACCAGTTTTGATGTTCTACTTCCAATTTCTTATAGCTTTATATTTTATATATACAAATGGTTTTATTTCATAAATGTCTGTCTTTTTATCATCCTCAAATTTGACTATAGTGTATATGTCTATATGTCTTGGAATGATGTACAAGCTGCAGTTCAACAAATCCAAGATTGGAGAGTTTTGATCAGAACATCCACAAATCTAGTAGTTTCTCAGTCCCATGAGGCTGGGTGTCTTAGCTGGTCTTCTGTATATGCTAAAATCCTGAAAACGTAGGGACTAATGCCAAGGAAGGAATGGAGCTGCTACCAAGTTGAGGGCAAGTTGACAAAAGAGCAATAATTTCTTCTTTTATGTCCTTATATAGGCTTCCAGCAGAAGCTGTGGCCCAAATTAAAGGTGGATCTTCCCAACACAAGATCTAGATAAAGAAAAGGAGTATCTTTCTACCTCAAAGGTCTGAACTAGAAGTGGATTCACTTATCTCAAACTAAACAGAATCTCTCACAGGTATGCCCTTCACTTCAGGATCATAGTTGATGCCTGATATAGTGAAGGTGGCTACCAAAAATAGCTATCACACCATAGTTAAATGAAATAAACTTTTCTGGTAAACATAAAGACACTTGCTTATTTTCAAAAGTTTTTATTGAAATTATACCTTTGTAATAATGACAAAAATTCCAGGAAAGGAGTATACATTGTATATTCCTGTAGACATTCAGGGATATTTACAAAGGGTAAAAAATGCAAACCCTACAAAATGTATATATATTTTTTTTCAGAACAGGGTTTCTCTGCCTGGCTGTACTGGAACTCACCCTGTAGACCAGACTGGCCTTGAACTCAGAAATCTGCCTGCCTCTGCCTCCCAAGTGCTGGGATTAAAGGAGTGTACCACCACAGCCTGGCTGAGTATTTAATTACAGTTGCAAAGTGAGGAGAGCAAAACTTATCTTTTGACTCTTTATTCAAATAAATAAAGGATGTAGTTACCTCTGGATGTTATTTTAGAGTAGAGAGGCCCTCCCATATACATGAGTGAATGGAGAGAAGAAAGATTCCATTAGCAGACGACTGTGTCTCAGTGTCCTAACAGAAGTTTCTCAAAACTGTCCACCACGGTCAGTGGAATTGGAGTTCTTCATTTCAAATAAGAGACTCGGAATAAAATAATCGACCAATGACTTTAGGTTCCTAGCAAAATCTTGGTATAGATTGATTGGAAGATGAAACTTAACTATACTAATTGGATCCTTTTTTAGGACTCTGCTTATTATTGGAGCAAGAAGTCAGAAAAACTGGAAATTATTTGAAAAGCACCATAGAGACATGACTTTGTCCTTGACTGGCAAAGCAACCCTTCTCTATTTATCACCAACTCTGTCTAAGTCAGTCTCTTTCCAGGATCTGCGTGAACTTATTCAGTCTTAACTACCATTATAGTCAATGCTACCTTTCAATCTCTACTGCCTAATCCCATGCCACCATTTATAGGAGAATGGAGGCTATTAAGTAAAAACAGTGACTTTGTCCAAATAAAACCGACTTAGAAAAAAAAAGAGAGAGGAGCTATCCTTTGAAAACTCTTTCTATGTATCCAGCATTTGTCATATGTGGAATAGTATGTATCACTCATATCAAAAATACTCTCAGAGAAATATTAAAATAACTTCACAGTGTTCATAGGTAACATATTTGTTAGGATTTGTGTGAAAGGAACATTTTGTTTGCCTGGTCTGTTAATTGCTACTAGTGCTGCAGGTATTGCTACTGCATCAGATGTGGGATAATAGGTAACAGTGCCCTACTATTGACATTGATATGCCTTGACTCTAAGTCTGAGGATTCCAGGTGGAAGGAAACAGAAATGCTCACTTATGCACCATGAGAAACACAAATGACAAACAGGTTAATTAGTACTTTTTTTTTTAAATCAATGTCTAACTCTGACACAGGAAATTTTAAATTACTTTGAAATATTAGTTTGTTTTGAAAGGTGTTTATAAAAAAGAATATTTTTTAAAGTAGGTGCTTGCAGGTTTTCTTGCGTGTGTGTATGTGTATCACATGCTAGCAGTGCCTGTGGAGGTCAAAAGTGCATGTCAGATCTCCTGGAACTAGAGTTACAAGTAGTTGGTGAGCCACTTTGTGGATTATAAGAATCAGACCTTAGTCCTCCTCAAAAGCAACATTTTCTATTAACAGCTGAGCCGTCTCTTCAGTCCAAGACAAATGTATTATTAAAGGTGATAAGTATGCTCTAAATGTTCACACCAAATTATAGTTTCAAAATTAATAGCAAATTATAAAGCAGCTAGATCCATTTCTAGCTCTAAAATGAATCTGCTGACAATTAGAATTAAAGACTTGAATAGTATTTTGTGTTATAGGAAACAACACAAAATCATTGTGATATTAAATATGATCTAGCTAAAGTAAAGAGGGACAAATGTTTCATGAACTATATGTTATCATTAATAAAAATAGAGTTTTTCTACTGTGATGGTCTGATGATTTTTTTTTAAATCAAAATGACTGGACTTATCTCACCTAGAATTCTTCATCTTCTCTTTGGATGTGACTAAAAGTATGTATATGTAGGAATCATATATGTGAGAAACAACCTAGTAAGTTCCAGATTGAATCCTATACATATAATACTGTGGTCCCATATTTTTGGAGACTCTATTTAGTACATTGAGATTGGAGAACTGTTGTATGTATTTGCCTACATCTGCTATTTTAACTTATTGCAATTTCATAAGTCAAAAAAAAGTAATGCTCTCTGAACCCAATTTTTCATCCTGGGGTTGCATTACTTGAATTAATGTAGAAAATCTAGAAGTAGTCCTGGTTCTGGAGAACAGACTCTTTCATACTTCAGTAGAAACCATAGCAGGTCTTCAGAATCTGTGTCAAAAATCCACCTCTGTGATTGTTTTTGATATGTGAGGCCAATTAGTTTGTTAAAGTTTATAACTGAAACCATAGATTTATAAAATAGAAAGGTGGCGAGCAGGGGTAGGGGAAGGGGGGAGGGAATAGGGGTTTGTTCTAGTTGTTGTTTTTTGTGTTTTGGTTTTTTTTGGAGGGGAAACTGGGAAAGGAGATATCGTATAACATGAAAATAAAGAAAATATCTAATAAAAATAAAATAAAAATAAATAAATTAAAAAAGAGACTGATAAAAAAGGAAAATGCAAACACTGAAACTGAAATATTTAATGAAAATAGTAAGTCACAGTGAAGGACAATAGGAGAGGATACTAGAAAGATGTTAAATGATGTCTGTGTCCTGTATGAGGGCCAGAGATGCTAGGAGTTGTTAGTATTGTTTGTGATAAATGAAACTCACAGAAGCATGTGAATATTTTTAAAATGTATAATTTAAAAATTAAATTAATTTTATATGTGTTCATTAATTTCATGTGTTCCTGAGAATGCTAGTTTGCTTGAATAAATGCAGGGAATTTAGTAATTCATTGTCATTCATAAAAGGATACTAATAAACTCTTTGGGAACAGGAAAATTAAAGCTATAAATGAAGAAATAAAACAGATTGAAAATTAGCAAATATCAAACCAACAGAAGAAAATGCACTCAGTATAAAGACATTTATGTAAAAAGAAGACCAAAAATTTAAAATGTAGTAAAAGTACAAAATTTGAATGAACATTTTATGGAATGTCTTAGAAAACAAGAAACATATTTAATTTCTTTGGGCCTGTTTCTTAATCTAATTTTTAAAATATGAGGCACATTATCTCTATATTTACATGATATATATGATAATATAATCCCTGAACAGACTATAACTTGCAAATTTCTTGATAAACTTTTCTAAGTACTCACACCTTAAAAATGTAAAATCATGTATAGATATGTCTTGGTGTACTCAATGCACAATTTTTATAAAGAAGAATCTTTTTCTTACTCTTCTTGGATGTCATTTTCTGTTTCAAACTGAGAAGTCACTTTCAAGTATTTGGATGCATATGCTGAATAGATCAGAATAAATGTGACTCGGCTCCAGCCAGCCATTGTTGGGCTGCATATCCAGTAGTTTGAACTGATGTTGGACAGTGTTCATAGTCCTGTGGCAACAAGTGGCTGCAGGTATCTGTACATGAATCAAGACTCAAGAAGCACCCAGCCCACAAACCCATGTTAACTACCCACTATTCTCAAGGGAAGCGTCCACATCAAAGTCAATGTGAACAAACAGAATCTTTATTTTCAAAACTCAAACTAAATCACAATCTGCAGGGTGATAGGAGTCATCACCTATTATTTTTCCAATGACTAAAAATAGCAGAAAAATTTGTTTCTCATATTCTTGAACCCCAGATGTCCTTCATCTTTCTGGAATGTAACACCAAGCATCATTATAAAACCAGATGCACTTGATTTTCAGTGGAGAAGACTAAATGTCTTATGGCTCTGGCTGATGTTGACTCAGCTGAAATTTGCTCTAGTTCTACACCAACTTTTCTTCTCATTTAAGATTTTGAACTTCCTTTTTTCACTATACTGGATAATATATGAATTAGAATGATTTGTGCAATGGGAAACAAATATTATGTGTGTATTCTGTAGTCACAGCTGTCCTAAATATGGCTTAGACTACATTCTTAAGTCATGTAATTTTTCTGTTCACTATCCTACCCTAACACACAACAATAAGTAGAAAAGAATGACAGGGTATAATCTCAGCTCTTTTCCCAATCACTTAAAAAGACAATCTGGGAGTTAAAACCTCATGGTTGTACTTAAGTATACAGTTCTTTTTCCTAAAACCTGAGGAACTAAAATGGATGAAGCTTGTCAGTCCATACATCCACTGGCCATTGGTCACTCAACATCAGAACAACTGGCATCCCTTTACACAAGAGCCAACTTCCTCTTGCAATGTTCTTCACCTCCTTTACAGGGGATGTGGAGTATCATGTTTCTTGTCTGACTCTTCAGAAAAAAAATGCCCAAGAATGCCATATTGTTCTACAATGACAGTGAGAATTAGGAAAAATAAATAAAATATTGTTATGGTTGGCTTCCAGGAAGGAGCAAAAATATGGTGGCTGAGTATCACTTGGTGGTACCTATTAGCATCCCTCTACTACAGAAAGAATGAGATTCTGTTTTCTAGTTAAGATTTTAATCAAAAGAATGTGTAAATACAAAAAACCAACTGAACTAAAGTTAAATATTTTTCATCAGTCAGCTTCTGCAAAGCACACAAAAGTGAGTCGGTTAAGGTTTCACTAGAGATTGAAACATGGTACCTGCCTTCTTTGTGCAGTAGTGGTTAGTTCTTACAGAGGCAGAAGAGTGCAAGTGTCTAAAACAAGACTAAAAGTACTGATCAAAAGCCAGAGCATTGTTAGAGATCTAACTACCTAGTTACAATTCTCATAGCTATCATTACACTGCATCTACTTGGCAACATTCTATGGGTATAAGTTTTTATTTTTTCTCCTATAAATGCATGATATTTGTATTTCTATGAATGTTAAAGTGTTGGGAGTATAAATGTGATATATTTTTAAAAAGTATTTCATCTAAAAATTGTGTTTCTAAACAGGATGATGAAAATTAAAATAATTTGAAAAATATAAAAAGCCTGTAACTAATTATTGTCTTTTGTAATTGCTTTTGTAACTTTAAAGAAATAATAAATTGATTTTTTTCAAGTAGAAACTTGAGTCACTTATTACATATTACTAATATTAATCATTCTTACTTAGAATGTGGTGCTTTGCATGGTAAATTCATGGCTTATTTGCAGTTCCTAAAATCTTAAGTTGGAGAAATTACATTTTCTGGTTCAATGTGATATTTACTAACGTGTCTTGGCTATTTTCCAGTAGCTTTTGTTTCAGGAAAATAAGGTAATTTGGTTTTATTCTTCCCAGCACAGGACATGCTTGGAATCACTGATATATAGTCAAGATAGAAGTCAATCTATATTTACACAGCAAAGTTATTTGAGTATTTGCAATGTAGAATCGATTTTTCTAGCATTAGAACAAAAGAGCATATCCCTCTATGCTTACACTCTTATTCTATGGATATATATATAAACATAAAACATATTACTTCTCTTCTGACAGGAACTCTTCTGCTGTATCTAATATCAAACGTTTCATATGCTAGTCATAATTATCAATGGTTCTTCTGTTTGTGTTTTGTCCTTTATCACTCCCAAGTTCTCTGAATTAATTCCATACAAACAAAGAAATCCCCCTCCTCCAACCTCCCAGGGTTACATTGTTGACTAAAGGTTAAACTGCGTACTATATGTGTGAGAACTCACAAACTCAACATACATTCCCAAAGAGAGCAGGATTAGACGAGGACAAGAAAATGGCCTTCTTGCAGCCGGCTACAGGCACTGACTCCTGCCATTATAAACTGTGTTCTGGGTATTAAAGTTCTATGCCCCTCACTCTACATTGTGGATACAAAACTTTTCCAATAACACACTACCTTGTTTTCCAGGATCATGTAATTATAGTGTGTAATTTTCATAGTATGAATAGTAAATTAGTTAATCCTTTTTCCTTGCTTTCAAAGTAAGGTAACAAACTAGAAGAATGATAGCTTTTCACTGAAATGCATTGATTTAAAAAAATACTGGGGATGGAGTATGAATGGTGCCATACCACTGACAATATTGATGAACACAATGGAGTTGATAGGATAGAAACAGCAGCAAAAAAAGGAAACCATGAAATGTGGGAGTATAGAAGAGTGATGTGTCATGGAGGAATGATTGAGAGAAGTTGGGGTTGAATACATTGAAAATACATTTAGGAAATCTTAAAGAATATTTTATTATTCTTTGAAATATTGATATTATGAAATCTCAAAGAATTAGTAAAGTATTTTGAAATATTCCATTTTGGTAATACCAAATCCCTTTTAAGCAATTATTCCTTTGATTTGTTTTACCATCAATGATAATTTTTTTTGTGGACAAGAAAAATCCATATATCCAGTCTTCTTACTGTTGTTTTTTTGTATCGGGAGACTTGAGCTGTTTCATTTACTATTGTAGCCTCCTAATATGGAAAGTACTCAGTGTTAGTTTGTAAGTTAGCATTTGTCCTAGATGTTTGCACACACATTTTATTTTACTTTAGTTTCACATACTTTTGGGAAGAAACAACTTTATTCCTTGGATGATTCCAGTCTATACCTACCACACCTGTAACTAATATTGCAATTTACCCCCTCTGTCGGTGGATATGATGTTATTTTTCTCAGAAATTGTCTTGGGAAAGCAAGGCCCAAGGAGAAAAGGCCTAAGAATAAAACTATAACAATAAAAAAACAAACAAACCAAACCCACAAACACCAACAAGCTTGTTCTCTTGCTTAGCCCTTACTTCCAACAAACAAAATAGGACAGAATCTACCTCTTCTCTGGCTGAAACAGTCTCAGTGAATCCTGAAAATGGCATTTTACATGAACTGTGGCCACTATAAAAATCTCATTGTTTTCACTCATGTGCCAGTAACAATGTATTTTTGCTGAAACAATTGCAAATCTAACTATAATGCCCAGTATACTTAGACTATTCTAGCAGCCTGGAGGCAGGGGTTTGTTGTAAGAGCAGGAAAGTTTGACTTGGTTACAAAAGTAAATGAAACAGCTCAAGTCTCTGGATACAAAAACAACAGTAAGAAGATGCCATCACTGGATATGGATTTTTCTTGTCCACATAAAAATATCATTGAGGGTGAAACAAATCAAAGGAATAATTGCCTAAGAGATATTAATATTACCAAAATGGCATATTTTAAAATACTTTAAACTGGCCATTCAAATACATGAGTTTATAGAGGCCACTCTTATCATACCAACACCTTCTACTCCTTTGCCCTCAGAGGCTCACAGTTACATTATAATGCAAAAATGCATTCAGTCCAACTTCAGAAGTCCCTGTAGTCTATCACAGTCTCAACACTATGTAAAAGTCCTAATTTCAAAGTCTCTGAGACTCTTGGTAATTTTTAATTGTATCCCCCTGTGAAAATAAAATCAGAATCCAGGTTGCATACCCCCAACATACAATGTCATAGAATAAACATTCCAAACAGAAGAGAAGAAAGAATAATAAGGATATACAGGACTAAAGCTAGACAGAAAACCAGCAAGGGATACTCTACATTCTTTATGTATATGTCCAGTGTCAAAATGTTCTTCAGAATTCCAAGTCACTTCATATTTGCTGGCTCCTACACACTTCTCTCTCTTTTGTTGGTTCCATACTCAGTTTGCAGCTTGATTCTGCTGGTATTCCACAACTAAGGCATCTCCAACATCTTGAGGTCTACAGCACAATCAAGGCTTCACAATCACAAGTTCACAAAATGGCTTCTCTGATGCCCCATCCAAGGACACCCTTGACACATTCCTGGCCTCAGCAGCATTTCATAACTTCAGGAGACTCCCCATCACATTTCTTATATCTTTGATTCTAATGCCAGAACCATGTGGCTGAAGCTGCCAAGTTATTCTACTTCCTGTGCCTGGAACATAGTCCCTAGTTCAGTTATGATTGCATCAGCTTTCAGTTGTTGATTGTTTGCTTTGCTGCATAAGATTTCTTTTAACTCCTTTTCACAAGTTGTGAAGTTTATCTGCTTGGGATCTTGCATTGGTGTGACCACTTCCTTTAGTCTATTTTATCATCATGTTTTCCTTAAACACTGGACTTAGGTCCATTACATGTCCTGGTGCTCATTTTCCCCTCAGATTGCACATTTTGTATTTCTCTTTGTCTATCTTGCTAATTTTCATTATAGATCTGGGTAGGATTGATTGCTAATAACCACACTTCAGAGTCAATACTAGGCTGTCTTATAATCTTTTCTGACCATGCCATTATCCACAATTTTTTCCATTTATTCCAATTCAGATTTTCTAGGACAAGTGTAAACAGTAGCCACACCTCTGGCAAAACTATCATAGAAAGGATCTCTGAGCCACTAACAAACCTTCTTCCCTTTTGAAGTGTGGTAGGCTGCTCCCTCACAGTTCAACTTTTTCCCTCAGCAATGTCTTGCATGTTCCCACTAGGATGGCCTATTATCCCTGCTTAAAGCATTCGACTATTTTTCTAGTCCCAAAGCACCAAAGACTTGCAAATTCCTCCCACAAACACCATGATTGTCACTTTTCTTCAAACCAACATAGACATGATTGTAAATAGAGAAGTGAGAAGCAGAACTCTGGAGTTGACCAAGAAGGACAAGTGAAGGCTTGGACAGAAGGAAGAGAAGGTGGTAGTAATATAGTTACATTTTCTTTTCTTTTCTTTTTTTTTAGACCCCCTCCATAGATTGCTTGTTTTTCATTTTTGTTTTTGTTTTTTTTTTTTATTGGATATTTTCTTTATTTACATTTCAAATGTTATCCCCTATCCCGGTTTCCCTCCCCCCCGAAACACCCTAACACATCCTGCCTCCCCCTGCTTCTATGATGGTGTCTGGGTTTGGTAACTGTATATGGGATGAATCCCATGGCACAGTCTCTGGGTGGCCTTTTCTTTAGTCTCTGCTCTACATTTTATCTCCATATTTGCTCCTGTGAGTATTTTGTTCTCCATCTAAGAAGGAAGGACTGAGGCACCCACACTTTGGTCTTCCTTCTTATTGAGCTTCATGTGGTCTGTGAATTATATCCTGGTTATTTGGAGCTTTTGGGCTAGTATCCACTTATCAGTGAGTGCATACCCTATGCTTTCTTTTGTGATTGGGTTACCTCATTCAGGATGATATTTTCTAGTTCTATCCATTTGCCTAAGAATTTCATGAATTCATCATTTTTAATAGCTGAGTAGTACTCCATTGTGTAAATGTACCACATTTTCTGTATCCATTCCTCTGTTGAAGGACATCTGGGTTCTTTCTAGCTCCTGGCTATTATAAATAAGACTGCTATGAACAAAGTGGAGCATGTGTCCTTATTACATGTTGGAGCATCTTCTGGGTATATGGCCAGGAGTGATACAGCTGGGTCCTCAAGTAAATTAAAATATTTTTTTTTTAAAAAAAGGCAGTACACCTTTTTAGTATTTAGCCTATGTCACCACTCCAAACACCAAGTGAGTGTTTTGAATTTACTTTAATTCCACTCAACTCAACCAAAGTCAATTCAATTCACTTTTGGCAAATTACTCCTTGGAAATAGCAGCAATTTCCCAAGAAAAGGCTCCAGATTCTCATAATTTGCCCCACATTTTTGACAATGTAATCTAGACTTTCTGTAATTCTCATCTAAATAAAACATGACTTCCCATGATACTTTTCTTTGGATTAAATAATTTGCTAGTATATCTTGGAGGACTCCGAAAAAACATGCTACTTACTAGTTATTGGATTATTTTAGAGAATAAAAGTCTATATAAAACATAGTATACAGAGGAGGGTGGGAAGTTTCCTCACCCTCTCCAGAACTACCTTTCTCTAGATTGCATCACTTTGCATCAAACCATAAGATCCCCAAACCAAATAGAAGACTTGTTTATATTTGTTCTTTAAAAGAAGCCCTTCTATAGAAATATTTATTAAATTTTATGTACTTGGGATTAACTCAATCATTAGACCCTCTAATTCCATTGAGATCATGGCAGGGATAGGGATAGCTATGCAAAGAAGAGAAGCACTCTAATGACATATTAGGTTCTCTTGACAATCTTCCTGCTCTTCTTAGAGGTTTTAGAAACTTTATTAGCATAAATGTAAGCTTGACAGAAAGGGACTCCATATGAGTCAAAAACAAAATGTTTTCATCTCACTTGAAGAAACTTTGGAAACCAGGACAGCAGTGAAAATAAGACAAAGTTCTTTCACAGTTCCTATCTCACGTGAAATGACATATCCTATGCACAGTCCTGGGAGAGAAGAGTAACAAGAAAGCACTGCATATGTTGAATAATTGGATTTTAGGTGTGGTCATTGTATTCTCAGGCTAGAGTTCAATGCACCAGAGACAGTGTCCTCAAGCAGATCAATGAAACCCCAGTGTATGGACACTATAAAGCAGAACAGGAAAGATATGAAAGGATTCTTCCAGGACAAAATTCTGCCTGCCTCCACAGTGTGCAAAGACTAGATGAATGTATAGTAGAGAAAAGCAAGGTGAGACTGTAAGGAAGGGTTGTTTTGGAGGAAAGACTCTCACTAAAATCTTCTAAGAGGTGGGAATGGCAACGTCAAAGAGAAAGTGGTGAATATTTGCTCTTTTTCATTTCCACAACATAGAAGTCTTTGAAGTATCATCACCCCATGCCAATGAGAGCAGAATAAAGACTTAGAAAGAAATGGCAGGACCTAAGGAAGAATTGGGCTTTCTCATTGCATAAGGAAGAGGCATTTTCAAGGCAGGGTAATTTGACTGGAAAGGCACCCAATATTGGTCTATAACCCACCTAAGGAGCTTGTACCTGGTTGAAGTAGGCTCAGAAGAATGGGCTGAACTTTATAAAAATGAAGATATAACATCTTTGCTCTCCCTGCTTCCACCAGAGCTCCTGCCTGCAATTAGATGGGATAGATGAAAGCAAAAGGATGTAAATACCATTTCAGATTAAAGTTTTAAGCTGGCTTGAGTTTTTAGTCGATGTGTCAGCTGGAAACATGCTTTCTGCACAAGATTTCATTAAAGGCAAAGGAAAAAGAGAGTTAGCCAAATGGTGTTGAAACCAGAGGTAGAGGTTTCTTTTTCTTCCTACTTCATAATCAATAAAACAGTGACATATAGCATTATAACATATACCTAACAAAAATTTAAAATC
Organism: Mastomys coucha; assembly: GCF_008632895.1. Taxonomy (NCBI): domain Eukaryota; kingdom Metazoa; phylum Chordata; class Mammalia; order Rodentia; family Muridae; genus Mastomys; species Mastomys coucha. The sequence continues at coordinate 23,627,734 of NW_022196895.1, read as the reverse complement.
TTCTTGGTTATTTTAGTATTTACTTGTATATTTTCCTACTTCCTTTGCCTAGATCATAGGCACCATTAAAATTCCAAAGAAGATAAGTAAATGTTACAGATACGGTGCCTTAAATCAGGAAATAAACTGTGAAATATAAAAAAGCAGATTATTGTCCATCCAATCTGTGCCAATTTACTTTGGGTGGAAACTCTGTAGCCAGTCCCACTGCACCTAGAGGAAACTCACTTCCAGGCTCTATTGCACACCCAGGATCTTAGGATCAGGGGAGAGTAGGCTACAACATCTGTTCCAATACCACAATGAGAAACTGGGTTCAGCAGGATTCAGGGACACAGGGACTCTGCCCAAACAGTGGCTCAGGTTCCTTCTGGTCTGCACCTGTTTAACTTGGCTTTGATCTCTGTAACCAGTCCCACAGCACCCAGAGGATGCTCAAATCCCAGGTACTCTAAAACATCCAGTATCACAGGATCCCAAGAGCTTGGTGACACCAGGATCTTAGAGTCCCAGAGGCAGCTTGACTCTCAGGAACTCTGAAACACCCAGAATCTCAGGATCACAGGATCTCAGAACGATAGGATCACAGGATTAGAGACAGCTGGACTCTTTTGAGAAGTTCTGACACAAATAGGATTACAGGAAGGACAGGTTCCAGTCAGATATAGTGAGGGCAGTTAGCACTAGAGATAATCAGATGGTGGGAGACAAGCATAAGCAACAGAAAACAAGGTTACTTGGCTTCATCAAAACCCAATTTTCCCACCATATCAAGTCCTGGATACACCATCACAAAGGAAAAGGAAGACTAGGATCTCAAATCACTTCGCATGATGATGATAGAGGACATTAAGAAGGACATAAAAACTCCCTTTAACAAATACAGGAGAACACAGGTAAATATGTAGAAGGTTTCAAAGAGAAAACACAAAAATCTCTTAAAGAATTACAGGAAAACAGAATCAAAAAAGCAAAGGAAATGTACAAAACCATCCAAGATCTAGAAATGGAAATTGAAACAATAAGGAAATCACAAACGGAGACAACCCTGGAGTTAGAAAAATCTAGGAAAAATATCAGAAGTCATAGATGCAAGCATCACCAACAGAATACAAGAGATAGAAGAGAGAATCTCAGGAGCAGAAGATACAATAGAAAACAGTGACACAACAGTCAAAGTAAATGCAAAATTCAAAAAGCTCCTAACCCAAAACATCCAGGTAATCCAGGATGCAATGAGGAGACCAAACCAAAAAGATAATAGGTATAGAAGAGAGTATAGACTCCCAACTTAAAGGCCCAGTAAATATATTCAACAAAATTATAGAAGAAAACATCCCTAACCTAAAGAAAGAGATGTCCATGAACATACAAGAAGCCTACAGAATTCCAAATAGACTGGACCAGAAAAGAAATTCCTCCTGTCACATAATAATCAGAACACCAAATACACTAAACAAAGATAGAATATCAAAAGCAGTGAAGGAAAAAGGTCAAGTAACATATCAATGCAGACCTATCAGAATTACATGAGACTTCTTACCTGAGACTATGAAAGCTAGAAGATCCTGGGCAGATGTCACATAGACAACCCTAAAAGAACATAAATGCCAGTCCAGGCTACTCTACCCAGCAAAACTCTCAATTACTATAGACAGAGAAAACAAGATATTCCACGACAAAACCCAATTTACACAAATCTATCCACAAATCCAGCCCTACAAAGGATGGTAGATGGAAAACATCAACACAAGGAAGGAAACTAAACCCTAGAAAAAGCAAAAGAGTAATCTTTCAACAAACCTAAAATAAGATAGCCACACAAACATAATTCCACCTCTAACAACAAAAATAACAGGAAGTAACAATCACTTTTTCTTAATATCTCTTAACACCTGTGAACTCAATTCCCCAATAAAGAGACATAGACTAAGAGACTGGATATGTAAACAGAGTCAGCATTTTGCTGCATACAGCAAATGCACCTCAGTGTGAAGACAGAAAATACTTCAGAGTAAAAGGTGGGAAAACAATTTTCCAAGCAGATGGTCCCAAGAAACAAGAAGATTGATATAACGCCATGCACTCTATATGATCATCATGGAATAATGTTGGTCTTCATTAGCAACAAAAACAACGAAAAACACACATACATGTGGAAGCTGAACAATGTTCTGCTCATTCAAAACTTGGACAAGAAAGAAATAAAGAAATGAAAGACTTTTTAGAATTTAATGAAAATGAAGACACATCATACCAAACTTATGGGACACAATGAAAGCAGTAGTAAGAGGAAAACTCATAGCTCTAAGTGCTTCCAAATGAAACTGGAGAGGGCTAAAATAGCAGATCGACAGCACACCTGAAAACTCTAGAATATAAAGAAGCAAATACACCCAAAAGGAGTAGACAGCAGGAAATAATCAAACTCAGGGCTAAAGTCAATCAAATAGAAACAAAAACAACTATACAAAGAATCAACAAAACCAGGAGCTGGTTTAACCAGGTAGTTAAATCCTTAGTCAGACTAACCAGAGGGCACAGAGACAGTATCAGAAATGAAAAGGGAGACATAACCATGGAAACCGTGGAAATTAAAAAAATCATCAATCCTACTACAAAAGTTTATACTCAACTAAATTGGAAAATCTGGATAAAATGGACAATTTTCTAGACACATACCAAGTGCCAAAATTAAAACAGGATCAGATAAATGATCTAAACAGTCCCATAACTCCTAAAGGAATAGAAGCAGTCACTATAACAATCTCCCAACCAAAAAAAAAAAAAGGACAAAAGCCCAGATCAGTTCAGTGGAGACCAAAGAAAGAAAGAGAACTTCAGAGCAATCTCCATTATGAACGTTGCAAAAATACTCAATAAAATTCTAGCCAAGAACACATCAAAACAATCATTCATCATGATCAAGTCGGCTTCATCTCAGGGATGCAGGAATGGTTCAATATACAGAAATCCAACAGCATAATCCACTACATAAGCTAATTCAAAAATAAAAACCACATGATTGCAGGGCGGTAGTGGCACATGCCTTTAATCCCAGCACTTGGGAGGCAGAGGCAGGGAGATTTCTGAGTTCAAGGCCAGCCTGGTCTACAGAGTGAGTTTCAGGACAGCCAAGGCTACACAGAGAAACCCTGTCTCGAAAAAAGCAAAAAACAAAACAAAACAAAACAAAAAACACATGATCATTTCATTATATGCTGAAAAAGCATTTGACAAAATTCAGCATCCCTTCATGTTAAAGGTATTAGAAAGATCAAGAATTCAAGGCCCATACCTAAATATAGTAAAAGCAATATACAGCAAACCAGTAGCCAACATCAAACTAAATGCAGAGAAACTTGAAACAATCCCACCAAAATCAGGGACTAGACAAGGCTGCCCACTCTCTTCCTATCTATACAATATAGTAATCGAAGTTCTAGCTAGAGCAATTAGACAACAAAAGGAGGTCAAAGGGATACCAATTGGAAAGGAAGAAGTCAAAATATCACTATTTGCAGATGATATTATAGTATATTAGGTGACCCCAAAAATTCTGCCAGAGAACTCGTAAAGCTGATAAACAACTTCAGCAAAGTGCCTGGATATAAAATTAACTGAAACTAATCAGTAGCCTTCCTCTACTCAAAGGATTAAACAGACTGAGAAAGAAATTAGGGAAACGATACCCTTCACAATAGTCACAAACAATATAAAGTATCTTGGTGTGCCTCTAACCAAACAAGTGAAAGATCTGTAAGACAAGAACTTCAAGTCTTTGAAGAAAGAAATCGAAGAAGATCTCAGAAGATAGAAAGATCTCCTATGCTCATGGATCGGCAGGATTAATATAGTAAAAATGGACATGTTGCTGAAAGCAATCTACAGATTCAATGAAATACCCATCAAAATTCCAAATCAATTCTTCATAGTAACTTTATGAAAGAGCAATTCTCAAATCCATTTGGAATAACAAAAAACCCAGGATAGAGAAAACTATTCTCAACAATAAAAGAACTTCTGGAAGAATCACCATCCCTGACCTCAAGCTATATTACAGAGCAATTGTCGTAAAACTGCATGGGATTGGTACAGAGACAAGCAGGAAGACCAATGGTATAGAATTGAAGATTCAAAAATGAACCCACACATATGTGGTCAATTGATATTTGACAAAGGAGCTAAAACCATCCAGTGGAAAAAAGACAGCATTTTCAACAAATGGTGCTGGTTGAACTGGCTGTAAGCATGTAGAAAAATGCAAGTTGACCCATTCTTGTCTCCTTGTACAAAGCTCAATTCCAAGTGGATCAAGGACCTCCACATAAAACCAGATACACTGAAACTAATAGAAAAGAAAGTGAGAAGAGCCTCAAGCATGTGAGCATAGGGGGAAATTTCCTGAACAAAGCACCAATAGCTTATGCTTTAAGATCAAGAATTGACAAATGAAACCTCATAAATTTGCAAAGATTCTGTAAGGCTAAGGACACTGTCAGTAGGACAAAACAGCAACAAACAGATTGGGAAAAGATCTTTACCAATCTTACATATGATAGGCAGTTAATATCCAATATATACAAAGAACTCAACAAGTTAGACTCCAGAGAACCAAATAACCCTATTAAAAATTGGGGTAAGAGCTAAACAAGGAATTCTCAACTGAAGAATAAAGAATGGTTAACAAGCACGTAAAGAAATGTTCAACATCCTTAGTCATTAGGGAAATGCAAATCAAAACAACCCTGAGATTCCACCTCACACCTGTCAGAATGACTAAGATAAAAAACTCAGGTGACAGCAGATGCTGGTGAGGAAGAGAGGTTGTTGGTCCTAGAAGGCTTGATAGATGCCCCAGTAGGGGAATCGAGGGCAGGGAGGTGGATTTGGATTGGGGTGGAGGAACACTCTCATAGAAGCAGAGGTAGGAAGATGGGGGTTCCTGGGAGGGTGGGGAAACTGGGAAAGGGGATAACATTTGAAATGTAAATAAAGAAAATATTCAATAAAAAATAAAAATAAATAAAATATGTTAAAAAGCATATTTATCCATCAGCTTGCTATTTGCTATTTAAATTTTCAGAAATTTCTTGGATTCTGCTGTCCTGCTACATAGAGAATGCAATACTCATTTTCTACACTCAATAAATGTGTACTCAACTTCACTCATACTTTAATTTGGAGACTCAGGAAGACTTGTAAAATATTTTTTTTCCAATGAACCTGAAATCCAATTTGGGTTGACAAGGAGGATTTAACCAATCACAAGAGATAAAGTTCTACAACATTAGAATGAAACTTTACTTACATATACATCAGGTTTTCATAGGATCTAGGATTGTAGCTTGGTCAAATATCTGGTAACCTAGAGTTGGTAATATATTTGAGGAACTGAATAGTGTAGTATCTGCTAACTATACTGATTAGAGGAATAGAGGATACATAAGCAATACTTTAAGAATTATTAATGATATTAGAACGAGGGCATTGCTAGGAAATTCATTACATATTTCTTGGCTCTAGTTTAGGTGAACCTAGAATGCACGAGGGGGAACTTTCACATAAACCAAGGAGCAGAAACAAAGCAGCAGCCAGTTTCATTATGTCTGGGACAAATCCTGGGCTCAGAACATTCAGGCATCTCTGGGGATTCAAAAAAGAAATATCTGAGGGAAGGAGAAGAACACAAAGACAGGAAGCCAAGCAACTGTGGTAGATCTTGCTACGAGAGTTATTAGAAAGGCGCATATACTATCCTAGCCATATGTGATGAACATGATTTTACAATTGTGTTGGGGCTTGTAAATGAGAGTAGTAATCCTCACCAAACTTCCACAGCTGAGTAGTTTGAACTGAGAAGTATCGTGGACTATGGGGACCACTTTAAATCCCTATAGCAGAATCTAGAAAATCCATTCATATAAAATTATTACCTATGAGGTAAACAGTAAGGCCAGTACGCCCTGAGTTGCTCATTGTATAATTGTTGATGCTGTCCAACTACTGGAATACACACAATGGGAAAATCCTGAACTGAAGATTTTGCCATGTTTCTGACACCCTGAAGAGAATCTCCCTGCCTGCTGATCAGTATTCTGTGTAGCACTCCTTTCTGAAAGTGCTGGATAATTTCTACGGCAGTTATAATTATAACATTTACTCATTTTTGGGTGTAATTACTGATGCTTGCAGAAGCTAAAGCTGAATGTTTCAAAATCATTTGAATATTAATTTAAAATATATTTCTTTATGCTTATTCTTTATGTATTTTTAGCTGTGACTGTAGTTGTTTACTTTGTATAGAGAAGAGAGGAGATATCATCACTCGGTGGTTACTTCAGACCTTTGTCAACAAAAGCTGAAGTCACAGGGCATAGATCCCTTCTGGTTTAGCAGCCCACACAATGACTATTGTGAAACAAATGACAAATTTTTATGTGTTCTTCATTGTGGATTCTTGATTCATTATGGATATTTTAAGATCTTTGCAAGAAACTGAGAGGTGGGAGTGCTGGCAGTGTCTTGTACAACATTCAGTATTTGCATTACTCCTGGATGCTCACAGAACACCTAGCGATTGGTAAGTTCCTAGGTGACAAGACCACAACCATATCTGTTTTTACTCTTAATAAACTGAACTTCAGTTTATATTAACAAGTTGTCTCTTAGCAAAGAAGAGTCTGTAGAGGAGGAATCCACCTTATATTTGAAGTTTGTACTAGCTAATTTCTTGTCAACTTGACACAAGCTAGAGTAATCTGTGAAGAGGTAACCTCATCTGAGAAGAAAATAGAGCTGTGGAAAATTTCTTAATTATCAGTATGGGAAGACCTAGCACATTGTGGGTAGTCCTACTCTCTTAGGAAGGTGG
>NW_022196895.1:23607059-23620770 GCF_008632895.1 Mastomys coucha | reverse complement strand
TTTTTTTGAGAGTAAGCAGAGAAAGCTGTAGAGAGCAAGCCAGTTAGCAACATCTCTCTAGGTCCCTATTACTACCCTTCATAATGAACTATAAACTCCAAGATGAAATATACCTCTTCCTTTTTTGGGTCATGTTCCTTTTTGCAGCAGTAGAAACCTAAGAAGAACAAAGGTTGTGGATTCAGTCCCGATCCACATCAGCAGAGGAGCGTTCAGGACTGAGCTTTATTTCAAGTGGCTGATGATTTGATGAGTTAAGTGTGAAGAATGGAAGTGGTATGACAAATCTTCACATCATTTGGGGGTTGAAGAACAACAGGGCTGAGGACTGTGTAGAGGTACTGGGGTGATGCACCCCAGTGAGGCAGGGCAGTAGCACATATTGAGAACCTTCAGGTTTCACCATGTGTTCCTCCTCATTGCGACCTTTAAGTGGGTCTTTCATAATCACCTGTGTCATAATCCAGTAATTCGGGTGCTTCTGTAAATTATCATAGAAAGCTAAGCAGAATAAAAGGGAAATGGAAAGGCTTGATTTGCTTCCATGTTGCAAAAGGGTGTAATTTGGATAATCAATAATGTGTTGTTCAGGCTGAAAGCAAGGTGGACCCTTGTGCAACTGAAACCTTGACTTGCATATTCCTTATGAAACCCTTGGTATTATTTACATAGAGTTAAATTATTGTCTTGCCTCAGCCTTTCAAGCAGCCAGAATCATAGACATGCACCATGATACTCAGTAGAAATTTTTAGTAATGCTCTTTTATTGAGGAGATGTTTATTGTCAGTGAAAACCAACTCTATTGGGAATTACCAATTCTAATTTTTATGTGTAAATACTTTGATCTTAGAAAACATTTTTGAGAATATTAAAGTAAGTCTCCTTTGCTGTCTTTCACTCATTTCGTAAACAATCTTATTTTCTTTGTGCTGCTTTTCCTTCTGATCAATGGAGAAGAGCTTACAATTCAAAAGGAAGTGCTGTAAATCACCACAGGGAAGCATTCATAGACTTCAGTTCACATAAATATAATTTGATTCATTGAAATCTATCTTGTATATATAGTACACTGTGTGTATGATGAAAAAATAAAACTACTCTCTGCATCTTCTAAGGAGAGTATACATGTTGTTATAATTATGATGGTTCTATTTAAACTAAAGTATCCATCTGCCCTTTCCTCTTGAATGGACCTTTTTTTGTATGTCAGCTTAAGTACGCAGAGGTTAGACTAGATACATTTCTTCACCTTATATCTTATTACTTTTTACTTTAATCTGTATTTCGTTTTGTTCATATGTATGATTGTGTATATTTATATGCACCTGTGTGTTAGAAGTTGTGTGCACCTGTGTACTTGTGCACCTATGTATTGAGTTAAGATGAAGTTGGGCATCTTCCTTAGTCACTTTCCACAATCTTGATTCAGTTAGATCTCTCATTGAATACTGACCTTGGAAAATTCAGCTAAGCCAGTTTGGCTTAGTCATCCAGCTTTTTCTCCCAAGTGCCATGAAGAAAGTAGGCCTCCACACCTGATTGGCTTTGATAGGCTTGAAACAACAACCCTAATAATTGCATAGGCAGTGCTTTATCCAAAGAGATGTATCCATGGGCCCTGTTCATCTATTTTAAAATGTAATTTGTATTATCTAACAATTTGAAACTGTAGTTCCTTTTTTTTGTTATTTTGTTGGTTTTGTTTGTTTGTTTGTTTGAGACAGGGTTTCTCCCTGGCCATCCTGGAACTCACTCTGTAGAACAGATTGCCTAGAACTCAGAAATCCATCTGCCTCTGCCTCTCAAGTACTGAGATTAAAGGCATTGCCACCACTGCCCAGCTGAACCTGTAGTTTCAAATCAGATGAGGGAGGAGAAATTTCAGGACATCAAAATGCAGCATATATTATTACCAATTGATGATGTACAAGAAAAATTTTCTTCAAAGATATTTCAAATATACTCTAGATAGCTTGAAAATTAAGTCCATGTGCAGTAGACTAACTTTAAAAAATTAAAACTAAAAGTAAAAGTAGAAGTAACTTTGTACATGGTTCTAAGGAAAAAAATTCTGATGATTCTACTTAATTTTATCACCATGTTATTTAAAATGTTCTACCATAGAAATGTAAAGTGTAGAATAAAATGGCATATTGACAGTGAGTTTAATGCAACTTACTAATTAGAAGTTGATAACTAAAGAGTAGGTTAGCATTAAATAGCTCATATGATTCACTTGTATAAAATTGTTGTCTTATTATTTCAATCCTTACAATAGCCAGTGAAGATTGAGCATTTAAGTATTTAGTCATGAAATCAACCTCAAAATGGTCAACATGGTACTATTGCATTTTAACAACCTATTGTGGGAGATGTGGTGGGAAGAAGTTAGAAACAAAAGTGTTCTTTGAGCTATCTGCAATAGTTTTTGCTACAACAGAGTGAACTGCCAAATTTATCAGACTCCTACTATCTATTAACTAGTACTAAAATTATGACAAAGATAATACAAAATCTCTTCTTTGACTATGGAGAAGCAACTTATTGACTGAAGTTAACTCTCTGTTGTCATTAACCTTTCCATAGGCTACCTCTCATTTACATTTTTCATGTGACTTCTGGATCCATTTCCTATTTACATGGTTCTTGATGATTTTAAGATAGGAATTGTAGTAGCTCAAGCTGGCCTCAAATTGGCTGAGATGATCTTGCAGTCCAGATTGCCACGTTTCCAATTCTCATATATAAAATAATGTGCTACCCTTTATTCTTTACTTCATGCTCTACATAAACATAATCTGTATCTTATGACTAGTAAGAGACAAGTTGAATACATGACCAAATTCACTTGAACTCATTCTCCGGTGACTTCCATACTGTAGGACACCAACAAATGAGCCTTCTATACCATAATATTCAGAGAAACCTATGCAGTCCACACGATAGGATATCTACAACTTCCATACCATAGTATACACAGAACATATACAGGCTTGTAAACGACATCTACAACTTATGTTTTCAGCATGGAAAGATATTCACAAACCTGTCTTTCACACAATAGGACACTGATAAGCATATGCCTTATGCATTATAGGATACCTACAAATTCATGCCTTTCACAACCTCAAGAAATCCATATGCATATACCTCCTAAATTGTAAACCTCCTGCCTTCCACAGTATAGAAACCAACATATGCCTTTTACACTGTACAACACTCGCAGATCTATTCTTTCTGTACTGTGAGACCACTATAAGGCCACCTTCTTCACACAATTGCACACCTACAAACAAAGAGGAAAGAAATTTTAGTTCCTGAACCTTCAGACTCAAGACAAGCCAGTGCTACACATTCATGATTATGGATTCAACATTTTTAATAGGACCTGGAATTAGCATGTAATGCTTTGATTTTGAGGAGAGATGATTTGATATTGTGCAAAGAGTCATATGGGTTTATGAGTTTACAAACCTTTATCAGATAATCATCTTGTCTTGGCAACCCTATGCTATTATGAATGAAAATACTTTCACAATGTTCTTAAATTTGCTCCCTCTTTAAATTCAAACACCAAGAATATGTGATAATTTGGGAACTTCTGTCTAGTTCTATGGCTTTATGGAGTACAGACAGGCATCTTTTACTAAGTAGGCCTCAGAACAAACACCACCTAGACAACAGCTCAAGTCATTCATGTCCAAAAGGAGTCCAGTTTACAAGTTTACTACTTCTTAAATTCAGGTATGTATGCATGCAAATGGTGAGACTGCCTATGTTTTCATATTTCTTTAAATAATTTATTCACATTCTTTCAGTTATTCCTTGGACAAATCCTCCAACAATAATAACCTGTGTGCTATTTTGATAAAAATTTTGCAGCAATTTTTTTACATTTAATATTTCTCAATCAAACTCGGCCTACTCGTGGGTAGCTTGAGCTGTTAAGATGGCTCAGGAGGTAAAAATTCTTGTTGTCCATTCTGATGACATGAGTTTAATCTCTGTGATACACATGGGAGTAGATGAATTTTATTTAGCAACTTGGCTGCCTTCAGAAGGGAATACATCTAAAGCCCTTCTAGGACTATGCATTCCAGCTGTAACACATACACATACACATACACACACACTGAATTATAGTATTGTCTGTAATACATGCACCCTCTTGCCTCACATACCTTTAATCCATAACAATAAAGATAGGGTTAATTTGTAAAAGAAAGCAGCCTTGTTTGAAACTGACACCTAATTGAGGGGCAGACAAAATGATGAATCACATAAGCATTTGACAGAATGAGTCAGAGAGAGGTTATTCCCACCTCTTAGGAGAACAGGATAGGAAGGGGAAGCTACTTAAGAGCAGTGACAGAGAGGGGTGTAATGTGTGGTCTATGTGTGTGAAAGTTTTACTGGGACAGTTTTACAGAGATAGTTTACTGAGAGAACTAGCTAGACACAAATGAAGACAGAAAAAACTAGCCAGAGAATGAGAAAAGCCCAGATTAATAGACTATATAGCCAAAGTGAATATGAGCCCAGGCAGAGCAATTCAGTTGGAAGCCAAGAGAAGTCAGATTGAATCAGTCATCTTAGAAGATTAGATTGTATGGAGCCTAGAAGCTTCCATGCCTAGGCCTAGCAATAATTAGAACAGAAAAGAAAATGCTATGAGTTCAACCCAAGCAGTATATGTATTCCCACACATTGGGTATGGATCTCATCATATCACTTCATCTGTGGTAATAAAGGCAACATTTACAGGAGAGACCCAACCTCTTACATGTGACATGTGACCTTCACACATAGGAGCCAACGCACATATTTTCAACATCCACACAAATTAAATGCATTTAATTAAAAATTAGAACACAGAGAAGTAGTCCTTTCTGTTTCTCTACAAGGATTTCCTGTAGTTATGTTGTTTTGAATGAAGCATAGTCTACAATGGTGTACTGTGGTCTATATTTCCCTGTCTCTTTAAAAAACAGGAGCTCCATTATTTTCTTCTGAAACTTTCTTACATTTATCATTCTATTGATGCAAATGTATGATTAGTCAATTCAACACTCAAGGTGAGTTCATAACACTGACTTAGAGACACATTATAGCATTTCCATGCCATTCTCAATCATTTTTGGGGCCAGTGTTGCACATTGAAATACTCACAATGATGCATAGACCTCTTTCTTGAGAGGTTACAATGCAGGGTGAAATAAGAATACTTTCTGGTAATATATTGCTTGTCACAAGGTGATTTCAAAGCACTTTGTTAACAAAGAAAGATTATTACCATCAATTTAATGGGACCCGAAACACATAAGTTAAATTACTTTTTCAAAGTTGAACAGAAAGTAAGTTACTACATTAGAAGTATAATTCATGTGCTTGTCATTATTGTGTTTAATTCTATCCAATGGAACTCCCTTCCTTTCAGACTGTCTCCTATGTGACAATTTACTGCCCACTTGGAAGAGCTCAGACCAAATGCAAGGATTTAAGAATTCAAGTTTATTTTGCAGCCTCCATTTATCCTCAGAAATGTGCAGTGATGGAGCAAAGTGGAAGTGGGTCATGGCAACAAGAAGTCTCCAAAATGCCCTATTTGAAGACTAGATGTGGAAGCATTCTTGAAATATACAGTGAAAATGTTAAAAAGGAACTGAAAAGTCAGAAGAATAAGTGCTCATTCAATTATTTGTGCTGATATTTGCTATTCTGTGATTTTATTGCTGGAATAATATTAGTACTATAATCTATGAAAAGTCTGTATCATTTACATTTGTTTACATGATGATCTTCTAAATATTTATGTACATATTATCATCTTTTAATGAGCAATATGTGAGTAACTTCAGCTCAACATTTGAATCTTCTTAAATTCATATATATAGTCATGTATATATTATGTCAAATATATACATGTATATACTATCATGTACATATTATTTCAAATATATATATACATATATATGTATACTGTCATGCACATATTATGGACTATTTTATGGGTCATTGTGATTAATATGACAGTTATTAACAATTTACAATCTATAAAATTATAAATATTTTTTTCAGTCTTTTCCTTTTAGCTTATATTATATACATAGTTATGTATAATATATATATTATTGAATTGAGAAGGCATTTTTCCTTTTTTAATTAAGATATGCTTGGGTTGAATGGCAACATACAAATATAATTTCAGCTTTTATGCAGTAGAGGCACTATGTTCATGATTTCAAATGAAGCTTGGACTGCATAGAAAAATCCTAAGTCAGAAAGAAATGCATATCCATTTCAGATGACAAGAGTTTATAATTTATGCTGAGTTTAGTGATAAAGTGCTCATCTAGCCTCTGAATTCATGGGAATTGATCCCCCACAGTTAACAAATACATTATTGAAATGTAGTATTTTATTATAAAGATTTTTATTATTATAAGCATCTAGGATTAAGAGTCAGGTAGTAGATTACTAATAAGCTTACCCTACTCAATTTGTAATAATATGCATGTAGATACTCCATCTTAAAAAGTCAGTGACAGTTTCATGTAACAAGGAAGTTACTTTTAGTTACAAATCACACTGACATTTGTATATGCATTTTTCTCATTATATACTGTTCTTGTCTAAATTCTATTTATTATAGTTTGTTTGACCTTTTTATCATTTTCTATGAAATTTTTAGTTTTTAATTATTTCTTACATATTGAGATTATAACCTAATTATATAATTTTCACTTCACTTCCCAGAAGCACTCCCTCCTCATTCTCTTTTACATTCATGTCTTCTTGATCATTTATTATTGTCATATACATATATGTATATCATATATATTCCTAAATATGTATTGTAATCCAAAATAAAGTTGAATTTTAAGAGAAAGTTAGTTCTCTATTGTGATTATTCATATTTAAAGCACACATTAACCAAATCAATTATAAACTGTCTTGAAGTTTTACACTTCTGTATACTTAATTAAATTTTTTTCACTGTGTATATTTTGGGTTACAGCAACAATATTGTCTTTGTTTTTGTATCTTTTGTTTGTTCCTTCTTTTTCAAATATATCTGCTTTGCTACATTGCTCCTGAACTTCATAAGCTTGGAACTTGAAGTTGTGTCCTCCATTATTTCTCTACATGTTTAAACCATAGCTAAGCACTCATATCATTTTAAAAATTCAACTCTTTACTTTTCCTTTGCATTTAATTGGTGAAATATTTTTTTATGTTCAAGCTTTCAAAATCTTTATTATGATCTGAATTTTCATAATAATTCCATTAAATGTGCATATTTCTCAAAAAGTCAGGTTTTTCTTTTGTATAAAGAATCGTGATACATTCATTTTTAATTTGACTACAAATGTCAGGGCTTTATAGGTATTGATTTTAGCAAACATACATATTTTATTATTAGATGTGTCTTATTATTATTGTTTTTATTTTCAGACCATTATAAGTTTTAAAAAGATATTTTTTCTCCTTTAGGTCTTGAGAGTTGGCCACGATAATATATGGAGCTTGTTGTTTGCATTAGCGGCCAACTCTTTGTTCATCGGAATGAAGAACAAAAACTGTACTACTAAATTGACATAAGCACTCCAACCTCTTACATAATCTTCTTAGTCTTTTCTAGAGCACACTCTTTGCACACCAACATCATCCATTCTGAATAATGCGTGGGTAGGTTTGGTTCCTCATGTAAATATAACAGAATACGTTCAAGAGAATTAGGAAAGATACTAACTATCCAACGTAGATAACCTTACGAGAAGGCAATGGATGTGTCATGCCTGTATGGCAGAAGACAATAGTTATAAATATGATCAAAAGTTACCTACTTAAATTTCCCTGTTTCCATTGACATCCTGCATTTCTCCCTCTTGTACAGGAGACATTGAAAGTATTTATCGTAAACGGTATTTTTTTTTTTCATTTTTACCATCCGTGTCATTTGCACACTTGCAGATCGTTAGGACATGTTTTGATTTAGTAAAAATTCTCACATAAAAGTTTCTGTTCTGAGCTGCTACTTCCATGGCTTGCACTTCTAGGGGACCCTTGAGTTATGAGTCATATTTGTTCATGTACTTTATATTAGAAATGATTATGATAATTGATTGTAGAAACTCTGCAGTCTGTCTTTACTTCACCACTCCTTAACAGTTTACCTTGCCGAGACTACTGAGTGCCTCTTCACCAACTCACTGTCCGTAAGCTATTCACACATCAGTTTTCCTTGTAAGTCTGTTAATCTTCCGATATTAAATACCTATATTTAACGTGCAATTGTCCCTGAAATATCTCCTGCACATTCCACAGATACATACAAAGTCCCTTTTGTTCCAACTAATGTGAATTGCATACATACTCATTTTTCTGCTCCATACTTCTTTATCAGTTGGCTTCTTCTTCGGCATTCAGTGAATGCCATTTCCGGTCTCTAACTAGCTCTTTTCCTCTGTGTTTCTCTACTTCTGCTTTGCTGTGTTTTTCCTTCTCACTTTTCTCCATAGATTTTCCTTCCTTGGTGGTCATTGTCATTGGACCCTCATTTCTGCATCTTGACCCCGACTTTTCTTTGGTTTAGGTTTCTATCTTTCTTTCTTGTGCTACAGATTTCTCTTCTCAACACTTCTTTCTGCCTGGACAGAGCCTTGGTTCTCTGCACCATATCTGCTGTTTTCTCAGACTTTGGATTTGCTTTTCTTCCATAGTTAAGGTTGCTTCATGTAATTAAAAAATTAACATACAGAGCTGGGTGATGGTGGTGCACGCCTTTAACCACAGCACTTGGGAGGCAGAGGCAGGTGGATCTCTGAGTTTGAGGCCAGCCTGGTCTACAGAGTGAGTTCCAGGACAGGCAGGGCTACATAGAGAAAACCCTGTTTTGAAAAAACAAAAAAATAATAATAATATACAAAAATTAATGATGATATTTTTATTTTTACACATATCCATGCTTAATGGCTATATTTTCTGATAATCTCTCCCATTTTTCTTTCTATAATGTAGCTTTAGATTGCTCTGTTTATTCAGTTTTAATGTTATATTTAAATTAAAGTGCTTTTCTCTCACTTTGGAACTACCAAGTACAAATAATATTTGTACAAATACAACTACAAAAAGGTTGAAGAGGAAAAAAATGGTCATAGTGCATTTCTTTGCAGATGTTTCTATACATGAATGCAGGGATTGTAACTTCTTGAAATTGCATTTGCTCTGCCTCACCACATAAGTGCTTATCTTCTGAGATCTACATTAACTTCACATACAGCTTCATATGGACATATTGTTCCTGCTGTCTTTTATGTAATGGGACAAAGCACTTCCTTCTCTTCACCTGTGAGATTCCTTTCTTGTGGTTTCAGAGCATCTCCGTGAGATTCCTTTCTTGTGGTCTTAGAGCATCTCAGTAGCAATGCTCTGTGCTGCACTATTCTAGTAAAATCTAAGGCAAGTGGTCAATATTTGGAGTCCTTATGAACTTATATGTACTCTAGTTTAGTGTCTTTACAGTCTCTGACATCTCTGTTACCTACAGTTGAATCCTCTCCAGCTTAGTCCTCCACTGCCCCACATGTACACAATGATTTCCTTTCCTAGGCTTTTGTATACTTCCCAGCAACTGTAGCAGATAGGGATGATATTTGCCCCTTTTGAATGCTCTTGTCAGTTCTTGTGGTGCTGAAGGTTTCTGGAGAATAAATAGAAGCATTAAAAATACATCTGACTTCCTTCCTTATAGGCTTCCTACTTAAGAAGTAATTTTCATATATAATGAAAATTGAACATGTGATTACATTATTTACACACCCATGCTCTGTGAGTGACTGCATGCCAAACACAGCTCAGATGTGCCTGAAACATATCTTCCAGATGCTATTAAAATTGAAGATTTATATCACGGTAGCCCAAGGGCAGTGTTTTTATTGATTAAATATAGTAGAATGTATTTTCTCTTCAGTTTTTACTGATAAGAACCTCCTATTTTAAATGTGTATATGAATGCATATATAGTTATGTTTTCCAAAAAGTAAGACCTGTAGAGATAGAGAGGGCATACTTTTATAATGAGAATTCTAAACCCAAAAAGTCCTATGATAGACTCAATAGATGTAATTAAACTTTTGTTTTTTGCTGTGTTGCTTTGTATCAGTGTAAATTACTTTTCAGCTAAAGTCAAACATCCCAGAAAGAAGCATGGCATAAGTAATAGTTTATACTGAAAATTTGAATATAAAGACATTCTGAGTTTCTTTGCTGGTATCTTACAAAGTCATGTGAAACTATTGAACAAAAAAAAAAATCACCCAATTCCTCAATGTTTCCAAGCCAAAGAATGGGCTTGATTCTTGAAAAAACAATTGTTGGAGTATTGAAGAGACACTCACCATTTCATCAAGCTTGTTGTACCAAATTCATAAGATGAGACTAAAACATATCAAGCATGCTGGAAGCATCACCAGAGTTTATTGTTACAGTTTCAAACAAAGGAAGGGCTTACCACAGAAGAAAATTTATTATTAGGAATAGCACACTTGTTACATATACGCACCTCTTAGAAGACATAATTAACAAAGTGATCTGATAAATGTAAACCAGAATGGAGCTAGATGTGTACTTCTAGGATTAATTACTAAGGTGGGGTTGGGGGAAGCAGGAATTGTGGGACAAGTTTTTTACTTACAAGAGAGAAATGTTAATGATTATTTTACATCTCGCTTTGACTTATTTTTGGTAAGCACATGATAGAAAATCATGGAAATTCCACAGATTAAAGAAATCTGACATATTGACAACTGACCTGAGTAGGCAGTGTGGCTGAAGCTATGAGACACCAATCTCAGTTTGTGAACCACGAAGAGAGGTGAAACTGGAGCTACGATGGCTATGGGGACCAGCTCGATGTGAGAAGCCAGAGGCCCTGAAGCTATTGCTGAGGGTCATATCTGGCTTCATAGTTCTAATGTACCCAGGATATCTGATGATATCTGTGACCCTGTTGCCATTGAAGGCTATGAGGATGTCCATGCCCTGTACTATAGCCTAAAGTCATGTTGATATCCAAGACCATGCTGAGCTGGCTCTGCCACTCATTCTCTAAGGGAGGAATAGATCACCCAAGGTGCAGATAACAGGAGAACTATCTCTACCCCTCACCTGTCCAGCAAAAGATGTAGCTTCAGTGACATAGATAAAGGAGAGCTAGCAGGCAGACCAACTCAGCAACCACTCAGGCCCAGTTCCAGGACTGGCTCACCTAAATATTTTCCTCATCTATGAGCTGATGGAAAGTTTGAAGGGGCCTATCTTATAGATCCATAGCTATAGAAACTCCGTTAATGGGGACAACAAGAGGCTATCTGAAGGTGTCAATGACGGTTCAATGTGGATGGTACAGTAGAGGCCAGAGGCCTTGAGCTAAACTAATGAATTGTTGAAATGAACATCCTCAAATAATGCTATTTGGGCAAAAAGTATGCTTTATGACATGCCACAACATCCAATGGCACTATGAGGCATAGATAAGTGATGGAGAGGTAAGCAACACAGAAGAGAGCACTGGCCCATACACAAAAGGCTGCTGGTCGAAGAGGAGCGATTTGCTGTCCACAGAGCAGATGGTTTTGATTTTTTCCTTTCTTTCTTTTCTTTTCTTTTCTTTTCTTTTCAATTTTTATTTTTATTTTTATTTTATTTTCTATTTTGGTGAGGGTGGTTATAAGGTTATAAGGTAGTGTGGAAGGACTGGAAAATAAGTAGGACTGGGTACATGATGTGAAATTCCCAAAGATTCAACTAAAAATTATGTTAAATATATGACATATTACAAGAATAAAACATGATTTTTGTCTAATTTTATTTAGTGGTGAAATGATTAACCTTGACATATAAAGCTGCCTAAAGTCTGAACCACATACACATAAGACCATAAGTAGAACTGGCAGCCACACTGCCTCACATTGCTGGTGACATGGAATGTATGAAATGATACTAGCTACCTTTGTCCTCTTCATTCTCCAACCATGACATCCCACAGAAAGACAGTGGATACTTTTAGATATCAAAAGATAACATATTAATTTTCCAAGGTCTCCTTGGATGAGTCTCCTTTGGTTGCTAGGAAGAAATGGAGGTGGTCCACGTCTATAACCACCAGCCAGACATGAGTACTGCAAGAGCTCCACTCTTACGGATCTCCTTGTACTCAGATTGCAATGATGTGTAATTCCTAGATAGAAAAGAGTGGGTTTGGATCAAGACAGAGTTGTACCTTGGAAATGTGTCTACAGAGAGATACTTTTCAACAAGTACGACAGACTCACAATCTATTTGTAGAGGGAAAAACCATACTCCAGAAAGTGTCACCTGAAGGTCAGTAGGTCTCTCTGCCTATTTGTTTGTGAACTGAGTACCCGCCGTTCCTGTGAAGTATTACTCTTTGATGTTTGTGGAGAAAGTGGCTGAAAGGACTGGAAAGCATGCAGCAGCAAAGATCATGTCCTAGAAAGACCTGCATTCATTCGATGGGGGTCAATATTTTGTGATAAACGAGTCTACAATATAAAGATTTTGAAAATGACCGGTAACTAAGTAAACTCTTCTCAGGATGAAGATGCTGCCACTAGAAGACAGGAGACTATATTGAAACTGAAAGTTAGGTTAAAGCAGCAAGTGAAAGGAGGGATCAACCTGAAGTACTCAGGACAACATTTAAAATAACAATCAGTGAGCTAAAAAAGCAACTGGTCATTGTGAAATGACTAACTAAGAAAGCTGATTCTTTTAGTGGGAGAGATTAGAAGAAACAAAAGTACATGAGAGGGATATGTAAAATATTGTTTACTTAACTTAGCCGGTTCCAACAGAGATTAAAACACATTCTTAGGGAAATGGATAGATCTGGAGAATATCATCCTGAGTGAGGTAACCCAATTACAAAAGAACACCCATGGTATGCACTCTCTGATAAGTGGCTATTAGCCCAGAAAATTCGAATACACAAAGTACAATCCACAAAGGAGAAGAAACTCAAGAAGAAAGAAGACCAAAGTGTGGATATTTTGTTTCTTCTTAAAAGGGGGAAAATACACTTGAAAAGAGTTGTAGAATCAAACTATGGAGTTTCTGTGGAGACTGAAGGAAGGACAATCCAGAGACTGCTGCACCTAGGAATGCTTCCCATATTCAATCACCAAACCAAGACACTATTGTGTATGCCAGCAAGTGCTGGCTGACAGGAGCCTGATACAGTTGTTTCCTGAGAGGCTCTGACAGTACCCAACTAATACAGAAGTAGAGGCTCACAGCCATCTATTGGACTGAGCACAGGGTCTCCAAATGAAGGAACTAGAGAAAGGATCCAAGGAGCTGAAGGGCTTGCAGCCCCTTAGGATGAACAATAATATGAACTAACTAGTACCATCAGAGCTCTCAGGGACTAAACCACCAATCAAAGAGTACACATGGTGGAACTAATGGCTCCAGCAGCATATGTGTATAGCAGAGGATGGCCTAGTTGGTCATCAAGGGCAGGAGAGCCCTTGGTCTTGTGAAGGTTCTATGCCCCAGTATAGGGGAATACCAGGGCCAGGAAGTGGGAGAGGGTGGGTTGGTAAGCAAGGGGAGGGGAGAGGGAAGAGGGTCTTTTTGTTGTTGTTGTTTTTTGTTTTTGTTTTTTAATTTCCTTTTTTTTCTTTT
>NW_022196895.1:23570858-23607033 GCF_008632895.1 Mastomys coucha | reverse complement strand
TATCATATGAAATTTAAATAAAGAAAATATCTAATAAAAAAAGAAAAAAGAAAAAAAAAGAAAACACTTTGGTAAACTAATTGTCTCCATAGTGTTATGGATAGGATAGTGAGTTTGCCCCTAGTGCTTAAGAGTGGAAAAGCTGTCTCTACTCCTCACCATCTGCAGCACTTGGGAGAGCAGCCCATCACCTCACCTGGGCAGCATAGTAAAGCTGCCCCTGGAGCCATGGACATGGGAGAGTCAGTCCAAATGACAGGAGAGCAAGAGAGCTGGCTCTGTCTCCAACCTCAGAGGAAGGGCAGAAGACCAGTTGGGCTGACCAACTCATCTTCTACCCAGAAGCAGATCCACAGTTCTGAGTTGGTCCATCCCAGCATCCATGCCATCTAAGAACTGCTGGAGCACATGAAGTAGCCAATCCAAAGTTGCAGGATCTCCATGACAGAGGGCAAAGACAGTATATGTGAAAGCAGTCCTGATTAGAATCCAGTATTGATAGTGTAGCAGAAGTCAAAGGCCTCCAACCAGATGAGGGACTCATTAGAATGAACATTTCCAAATAAAGTTGTTTGGGCAAAAAGGTTTAGTGTGTGACACACTGAGACACAGCACAGTGCAAAGCTTCCAAGGCAAGACAAGATGTTGTTATTGTTTTTTCTCTTGTTTTGTTTTGAAGGGAATGTTGCAAGGTCAAGGAGAGAATGCAAAGGGTCATGGAGATGAGTGAGGATGGGGTACATAGTTTGAAATTTGCAGAGAATAAATAAAATCTTTTCAAAGAAAGGAGAATGTATGACTCAGTGGAAGCTGTCTCATCACATGTCTCATACCAGCATGGGTGTTGACTCATGAAAGAAGAATCTTGGAAGCATCCTGTCCAATCAAAATAATTACCAAATAACCTTCAAAAGTTGTTGGAGTTACATTCAAATGTCAGGGGGCATAGAAAATTAGTCAGGAAAAACAAAGGGAGAAGGTTGTAAGGATATGCACTCTGGTTCTTGGAAGCTACTGAATTGGAGGTCTGTCGGAAAGGATTTAGTATTCAGATATTGAGATTTCCTTGAGCAAGACAACGCATACAATCATAGAAGTAATTATGAGAAGATGGCAGAGATGGCAACTAAGAAACACTGTGAAATAAATTCATTCAGAAACATGATAATGATTAAGAGTTTCTTCAGTATTAGGGTGCAAATGTAATTTGAGGAAACAGCAAATTTGTAGATGAGGGATTACATTACTCATATTGAAACAGAAGAAAAAAGAAAGAAAAAAAATACAATATAGCATATATGAGGCAATACCATACAAGTCCAAACACAGATGCAGCTAGAGCTAGTGAGAAGGCAAGACAGAAAAAATGTTGAAACATTCAAGGATTTCTTAAAATTAATTATAGACAGAGTTTTGAGAACAACAAGATGTAAGCAAGGAGGCTGAAGTTTAAGGAAACAACCTTTTGTTATATAAAATCTGAGCTGCTAAAATACCCAAAGAATATTGTGAAGCTAGAGGAAAAATACTATGTAAAAATGACTGAGGGTTAGAATTATGAAAATTTTCATATTACAGGTGATATAAACTAGCAGATAATCAAAGTACATGCTTAGGACATAAAAGAAAAAAATTAAATAATTAACTCTTCAAGTATGGTCAATCTGAAGCTCTACAACCAGCAAAAATATCCTTCAAAATTAAGAAGAAACCAGAACTCTCAACTCTATGGAAGTAGACACAAATGATCAGATTTCAAGGCAGTCTTGATTGATGGGGAATTTGTAGCAAACCTACACAAGCCCTATCTCAAAATAAAAATACAGAAGTTTTCAGCTAACAACTGACTGACTCTTCCATGAATATGATACATCAAGGCCTATTCTAGTATTCAACTCTTCAGGAACTTTTGCACCCTTAATGCCAAAGTGACTGGGACTCATTGGTACACTGATTTCTGAGAATGGAGGAAGCTAACCTCTTGAGGACTTTGTTTAGATCCACTGCCTCCTAATTATACACATCTCATCATAGAAATAATTACTTTGACCAAGTGCAGCTAAGTGAAAGAATTCCTCCAACATCCCAACTCTCTGAGCCTCAAAGAAAATAGTTGCCTTGCTTTGTCATAGATTTTTAAATTAAAACTTTATAGTGACAATGGTTCTTTTATATACT
Source organism: Mastomys coucha (assembly GCF_008632895.1). Taxonomy (NCBI): domain Eukaryota; kingdom Metazoa; phylum Chordata; class Mammalia; order Rodentia; family Muridae; genus Mastomys; species Mastomys coucha. Next base: position 23,604,855 of record NW_022196895.1, on the reverse strand, counting down.
TGTCTTGAATTAAAGAGATGTTGTAGATATCACAAGTTTCACTACCTAAGTCAATAGCCAAGATTTATAATAAAATGTGCTAATCCAAACTAGACATAACAGGATTATGAGCCTAGCTCTTGCTACGGAAACAGAGTTGGTTGTAGTCTGAGCAAAAATAACTATTGCTATTTAAGATGAAGCTGTAGTGAAGACTGCAGTTAAAGTTTGACATTGCAAATCCTTCTAAATGGTTAATGAATATTTCTTTTAAACATTCGTTACAAATTTATGAAGTCACTATATGTTTTTCTCTATGTACTAAAGTTACTCAGAAGATTTATAAAGAAAAAAATCCTTTCTCACTTTCAATGTCATTTTGTAATAGTTTAACGACAAGGCAGTCAGACACTCAAGACTAAGTGCCAAGTGACTGGAAAGAGTTTCTTTTTGGCTCGGGACAATAATTCATACATCAATGTTATCTTAAGCTATTCCTTTGAATGATGATATGTAGTCACCTGGGAACAAAGAAGTGAACCCTGGCGAACTAAGCTAAACATTTATTACTAGATCGAGAGAGCTGAGGTGTAATTGCAAATTCTGTCCCCTCTATTAGCAAGTGTCCAGACTTTTCTGAAGGTGGCCTTAATGCAATAACCTGAAGTTTCAGGTGATTTTTAAGGTCCTCCATATGAAGATCTATAGGAAATAGTAGTTCCATTAGGTACAAACACAAACATCTCATTTGATTTGCAAGTTTCAACTACATGACAGAGTGAAGAGCTAGCAGCAGGCCCTGACATTCTATCCCTTCCTCTGTATATCATATAATGGTATTGTTTGAAATAAGCATAATACTTCTAACTGTTTTAGGAGAGTTACCAAGTAATTATGTAGGAGTACTAACCTTGAAATTCAGTTGTTTCTGGAAAAGTTATACACAGGCCATCGCTAAGTGTTGTGATCTCAGGATTTTGGTCACTGTGTAAATTCCGTTTTGCATGCAAGCATAGTTTCTGTTCCATGGTCTGTTTTCAGTTTCTACTTGAAGCTCTCTTTTCAAGGGCAGAGCTGCTGTAACGTATATAAGGGAATTCTAGTCCTGCATTTGCTCATGTAATCTGCTTGTGCTTTTAACCTACACGGGCTTTAGAAAACAGACATTATCACATAAGAAAGTTAAGCATTTGGTTTGGCAGACACAGTTCTTCCTTCAATCTTGGTCTGTCTTTGAACAACCACAAACCCTACATTTTAAATCATAGGAAAATATCTAAATAGAAGGGTTGTTGTACAGGGATTTTGATGCAGCCTAGAGCTGGTAGGAAGGAGAAACCAAAGTTGAGCATATGTTTCCACCAGACTGCCCTATGGGTGAGCCTGGAGATAAGCTTGTTTAATATGTTCTCGATTAATGTGGAGAGAGGAGACCTGTCCACTGTGGGTGGTGCTACCACTGGTAAGAGTGTCCCCCTAAGTATCACAAACCAAGCTAAGCAAGCCACTAGAAGCAATCCAGTGAACAGAGCTCCAATGTTGCCTCTGTTTCAGTTTCTATCCAGAGTTCCTGCTCTGATTTCCCTACAGTAATGGGTATAAGCTATAAGATGAAATAAAATCTTCCCTTCCCAAGTTGCTTTTGTCAGTGTTCTCTCACTGCAATAAAACAGTAACTGAGATGGGTTATGTGAATAGGTGCGTTGATTTTTTTTTTTTACATTTAGATTTGTAAATTATAGGATCATATTCAAAACTGATTTGGGAAAGGAAAAAAAAGAATGCCATGGATTTTATAGTGTGGATGTCCATGCTCAATGTAGATTGAGACACCAAATGTAAAAGTTTAATGCCATCTCTTCAAAATCAAATTCTAGTTTTCATATCTCAGAAATGCAAAGCTTGTGATTTTTTATTATTATTATTATCAGGTACATGTTGAGCTTAGTCAGACCAGGCCCCAGGAGCTCTCAGGGGCACCCTAATTACCAGGGCAAAAAGCAGAGACGGAAGTCTCAGCATTTTCAGATGAAGTTTTACCATATATCAAACTCTGAACCAGTCTGTAAACTTAAAGACTTGCAGAAGGGAACAGCTTACGTTTCATTAATTCAGTCTGCATGTGGATATAGATAGGAAGGACCTCTGGGGACTCGGGAATTGACAAGGACATGGAAAGGCACAGTTCCAGACAGAAAATGAAGACTTATTTCCCAAAAAGCAGTGTGGCAATTAGGTTGTAGAAAGTACTGATGCTTGAAACAGACAATAAATAGGAAAATGCATAGTGTGTATGTGTTTGTGTCTGTTCAAATATGTTTATATATCATGTGTACACACATATATATATGAAATATGTATATATAATATTATTTATAATCAGATAGTGGGGATTTAGTATACAACTAAAGGATATGAAAATAATAAGATAGTGAATGAGGATAAATCTGAGATTTTGATTTTCCATTCACAAGTAAATAGTTTTGAGCCTTAAAGTATTTCACCTATAAAATCTTATTTCTCTGCAGCATCCTATACGACTCCTGTGCTTCTCATTTGCCATGATATTAGAGGGAAACTGAGACTCATTTCTATTGAGCCATTTGCCCCCTTAGGCTACAAAAATAAATTGATATCTAAGTAAGATTGGAATCCAGGACTACTAACTTTATTCTCATGCAACTTTTTATTATATTGCACCACTTTGCTATAGATATCAAAAGTATTGTATGCCCTAGGGAAATGTCAGGAGGGGGAGTCAGTGACATGTTTCTTAGATGCATGGCAAGGCAGCAATAAGCTAGCAAGGCCTATATGTTGTTTTAGAATTCTGGTGCATGATGCTGCTATAAAATTCATGCTACTCTCTAGACCAGACAAAAATTTAGTTATAGAGAAAATGATTAGAGGTTGAAAGCTGTTCAGGAGTTCTAATAGTCTCAATTTTGCTCACAAAATAACTTATAAACCACCCATATTTTAGCAGTACCTCCTTCCCTTGATTTATAATCTCTTTTTTATGGGTTCAGAATGGAATCAATGGTCTGGAAGAGCACAGGAGGGTAATGCTTCCCAGAAGAGATGATGCTAGGAAAAAAAATGTGCTGTCCTCGCACTTTTGGTGTTCTTCTCATTGGTCCACAGGTTGTTTTCCTTCTCAACTGTGATCTGGAAATATACAACTGGAGGCTCCAGTAAATGCTCCAATGTGTGACTGGCTAATTTTATTATCAGCTCTCTCTCTCTGAAATTAAGCTGTGCAGTTCTGTAACAGAAGGACGGCCATACTTTTACCTTTGGCTGAAAGAAAGGAGAACCTTTGCTTACTGGATCAGAGAAATGTGGGTTTGCTTTCAGTGTGGTGTTTGAATTGAGCATGCACATATATATTTAATTTGTTTTACTTAATTTTCTTTAAGACTATTTCCTGAAAAAATCAGTCTTAAAGTTTAGACAGTTAATATTATTAGCATTGTTTTTCAACAGGTGCTGTAGTGTCTCTCTAATTACAAAATATAATTTTGTCTCCCATGACCTCTTTTGTAGTTCATTTTACACAAGTTAAGTACATTTTCAAAACTATTTGTTGGGGTTGGAAGTACTGCCAAAATCCTCCTCAAAGTAAAAGTACCCTCAACCTTGAGAAGATCTGATGAATTAATATCTGGTTATCACAAAAAGCCATCTGCCCAGTCATTTATCCAATCGCCATCAGACCTTATAAACCATGCTAGTTCTGTATTTAGGATATACTGTCACTGTTCTTTCCGGAGCTCACTGTTCTTTCTTCACTGTCTCCTTTCCACAATACAGTGATTTGTCATAACAAGGGAGCCCAATGCCTTTTGAGGTTAGTGATTCCAGACGCTTGTCAAACTCTGTGATGTAGTTTCCATTGCTTTAAGGAACAGGCATGGAAGGCAGTCATAAACATTGTTTTAAATGTGACTTACACTGGCTTTTTTGTTAGGGTAATTTAAATACATTATGGTTCGAAGCTAACTTTCCCTTTGACTTTTGTCTTAGGTTCATGCATAATTTAAACAATTAATTATCATATATTAAACTCTTATGATGTGCTATGAGTATATTGGCAGTATAGAAAATTTGTATCTCACAGAGAATTCTAAGAGTAGATACAAGCTCAACGTTAACATTCTGACTTCACATACCAATATCCAGTACTATGACTTTTGATTCTGTGACTGAATCATGCTTAATTAAGGAAATGTGAAAAAGAAACCTCCTAAGAACTTCTTCTAGATAGCAATGTCTTAGAGTTCAGAGAAGCCTACATGATGGCCAGTGTGGGGGACGTGCTCTCTATTGATTGAAACTAATCCTACCATGCTTCAGGAGTAACTACCAAATACAGACAGAAACAGCAATTGTATTATTTCAGGAAGATGAACAAAGTCACACTTGACCAGGAAAAGGCACAACAGGATCCATAAATCAATGTGAGTTATGAGTCTGTTCTTCCATCTTGTGAGCACAAATGCTTACTAATCTCAAGGTTTATGAAAGCGATCTTTGGTCCTAATAATTAGTGTTGTGAAGTTGATTCTCATTATCTTCCAGAGGCCATCCCTTTTTTTGCTTCTTTCTATATCCTTTGAAGTCATAGAACATTATAAATGCCATCTTTCCTATCAAGAAATTCCTACCTACCTGCTATAATGTGGTTGGTAATTTAAGATTATACACATTTCTCTATGGAAACAGCTGTTGGTATTTGTTTCTTCTCATGAACCTCCCTACATTTAAGAGTGGTATGTTAACCTGAATCAGCTATATGGCAAAAGAACAGAATTAGATCTCAAGAGACTCTGTAGGAAACCATAGTTTAGGAGTGGAAGCAGAGCCACAGGTGAAGCATTCTGCAACTAACTTGCTCCTTTTGCTAGAAGATCAGCCTATGCAAGCAGAATAGCATTGCTAGTTAAAATGAAAGGAATTAAATGGCCAGGGAAGGAAAGAAAACTAAGGGAAGGTAAAAGCCAACTACAAAGAAACATCAGAAACAGAATTGCCTGTATCCTATCATTTAAAAACTCAAATCTTTTTTGGCTGACATCACCTTGTCCAATATAGCACAGTCCACCTTTGCAATTTTGTATGATATGAAAGCTCTCCTTTCTATAGTGGTAATATTTAAGAGCTATTTTATTTGTGAGTGGTTCAACACTACTTCTAAAATTAAATAATACACTAAAATACCTATTTTGTACGATTAACTGTACTCATATAAAAGAGTAGTCACATATTTGTCACCTACAAACAAAGGTAGTGTTTTAATGTTTATATTTTACTTTTAATCATTTATTTTTATTTCCTTTGTTTATATGTATGCATGTGGTTTGTACATGTAACATGTAGGTTCCCTTGTAGGCCAAAGCTATTGGATATCTCAGAGCTGGCATCATACAGGTTTGTGGGATACATCATCTAGGTACTAAACAGCAAATTTGGGTTTTGTGAATAAACAGTATATTTTCTTAAGCACTGATAACATCATGTCAATCCAATTTTAAAGGTCTACATTGAGTTTTGCCTACTGGTGTTCAATATATGACAGTGTTACATGGTTTATAATACGTAATATTGAATAAGAAGATGTAATATAAACATAATTAGGAAATTGAAGTAATACGTGCTATTGCTTTTGTATTAATAAGCACATTGATTTATGTGTTTGTTGTCAAACTGGTTGATGCACCCATACAACAGTTGTCTCTACTAGTATATGATCCATTGTCAAATGTTGGAAAATTGTTATTTAAAACACAGGCAAATTCATTAACTTCCTCTCCCAAAATTTGGATATCTTTTTCTTTGTGAAGCAGTGTATATTAATATGCAGACCCCACATCATCCATATTTCAATAAACAGTCCACTGAATTGACTGCTAAGTATGCCTCAGAGGTGAAGAAATATTGGTATTCTTTCAGTAGACCCCATTTAATTCCTAGTACACAATCTGTCACTCCTGCTCCAAGAGATGTAACACACTCTTCTGGACTTCCTGGGCACTTGTATTTGCAAGTATGTATGTACATACAAGTGCACATGGGAACATGTACACACACACATACACACACACAGGCATACACACACGCATGAAAGAATTACAAATAAAGCAAAATACTGCAAATATATACATTCCTGATGCTTCTTCTAGAATTACTGAGATAACTGAGTAAGTCTTCCAGACTAAGAAATCCAGGTATCTGAATTTGTCAGAAACCACACAGAATATTCTAAGATACTATATTTGTGCAGCCTCCTGCTCCAAGCATCTCTCAGGGGTCTTAATACTGCAGGTACATGAAAACCATGGGAAGTACCATATAATGGTTTTGAAATTCAATTTGGTACAAATAGTCAAACTCAGCTTCCTATTATGGTCCTGAAATGGGGGAGATGACTATCTAAAAAGAATAGCAAAGTGCAACTGACTTTTGCTAAGTAAGCACCAACGAAGTAAACATAGAAGTGAATAAAAATATATGAAAATGGGCTAGCCTGCAATATTTTCCATTTCAATATATTTCAAATGTTCTAGTATAATGATATAAGAATTTTGAAACTTGCTTGCCAAACAGATTCAAAGAGGTATACTTGATAAAAATGCACAACTACAAAAAATGTCAAATTTGATGACTATGAAAATGCACTTAAAGTAGGAGAGCCCTGGCCATAAAAAAATGATAACAATAGACACTGGTTACCAACTTCTTTTGTAATTTTAGTTGCTGTTGTGTTTATTGTTATAAGAACATATGTTTCCTTTACCATTTGTAAGGCTATGTTTTATTTTGTTTGTCTTCTATCAACTACACTATTAATGGCAAAGATCTATTTGGCCATTCCAATGGGGTTACACTCCTGAAAGACAACTATTTCAGTTTTAAGAGCTTAAAGGGGGAGAAAGACTCTGTATTTTGAAGCAAGTAAAATACTAAGCACAGGCATTGATAACCTCCACAGTAAGATTCCCTAAGGAATTCAATTTATCAGCTCAAAAAAACAAAAACAAAACCAACTAACCAAACAAACAAGCAAAAACCCTAGGTTCCTACCATTCCCTGTTGAAACAAATGCAACAAATACTGACGACAGATGTTTTCAACATGAAAACATACATGTTGGATTTCCCCTCACTCAAATTAGTGTTTTCGTTGCATAGATGCTCAACAAACTGTTCTATAGAGATTATTCTCATTGTTTATATACTTGACATAGAAGGAATCCGCTCAGTGAGTCATGTCAAAATACGTCTTAAACAAATCAGTGGAGTCTGTAGAAGTGTAAATATAGCTCTATGTATCTTTAAATATTCAGACTTTAAGAAAAAACAATAATAACAAGCAACATATATCTCTATAACAAATTTATTTGTTTTATTTTTATTGAAAATAGATACAGCTATAATCAAGAGACCAAAAGAAGACAAATAACAAGGAAGGCCCAAGGGAGGAAAGTTGAATCTTTCTCAGAAGGGGAAACAAATTAGGTATCAGAGATCGATGCAAGGAGGGAATTAAGTGGGGCAGAAAGGGGAAATATTATATGTAGAGAAGGGAGATAAATCCTGGGGGCATTCTCTAGGACATACCAGAGATGTGGGATGTGGAGAGGCCCCAGGGTTTCTATGGAGACAACTCCAGCTGAGACTCCTAGCAGTGGGTTATATGGATCCTTAAGTTAGGCATGCCTTCTGGTGGAGGGATAATTGCAATTCACCCACAAAATCTTCAGCCTAAAATGTGTCCTACCTACAAGATGTGTAGCTTCAAATACAGGGCAGAGTCTGAGGGAATGGCCAACCAATGACTGCCCCCATTTAAAACACATTCCATGGTCAAAAACCAATCCCTGACACTATTAATGATACTTGGTTATGCTTGCTGACAAGAATCTAGCATAACTTTCTCTGAAAGGTTCCATCCAGCACCAATGGAAAGAAATGCATGTACTCATGCCCAAACATTAGATGTAAATAAGGGAGTCTTAAGGAAGAGTTGGGAGAAGGATTGAGGGAGCCCAAGAAGACAAAGATTCCACAGAAAGACCAACAGAATCAACTAACCTGGACCCATGGGGACTATCAGAGACTAACAAGAAAGCATGGGCTTGACCTAGGCTCCCTACACGTATGTAGCAGATGAACTGATTGGTCTTCATGAGTGTCCCCAACAACTGAAGAACATGCTGTCACTAAGCCTATTGCCTGCCTGGCTGTGGATACCACACCATTAAGTGGACTGCTAAGTCTGGCTTTAGTGAGAGAGGATGCCCCTTGTCCCATAGTGATTTGATGTGTAGGAATGGTGACAGTGGGGGGATGATAATCAGAAGTAGGTTTTCTATCCTCAAAAGAGAAGGGGAAGATGGGATGGAAGGAGAAAGTTTATGAGGGAGTAGGGGAAGGAGAGAAAGGGCTGATATTGGGATATAATTAAATTAATAAAATAAAATATAATAAAAAAGAAAATAGATACTTTTCTCATACAATAATCCCCATCATGGGTTCCCCATCCTCCACTCCCCACACTACTTTTCCCTTTTCCTCACATCCAGTTCCAAACTTCTAAAATATTGAAAATATTAAGTCCATGGCTAAATTTTGATTATATCAAGTCATTTAATCTACCTTATCCATCTTCACTTCTGTGAATACAGAAACCTATGCCCACAGTCATAACTCCAAGGCCTTAGGAAATTCCTGAAAACATTTGATCTTGAATGATCTTGATATGGCTGAAGTCAGCAAAGATCATTAGGAATTTAGAAAGGAGAACGTCTGATGGCTAGAAGTAAAAAGAGTTGCTAATGGGAACTTACCATAATTATGTTTGTTAATGTCTCAGGATATAATGCTTACAAATTAGTAAGTGTTCTTCAATTACTTTGGCTAGCTCCAAGGTCATTTTTAACCTCCCAAATGCAAATATCCAGACTCTTCAGCAGCAATTAGGATAGACTTCAGTAGGATATCTTTATGTCAACTCTGCAGTATTATCATGCTGATAACACATATCCCTTACTGTAGCTGTACAGACTGCACAGCATATTTCACTGGTGGGGAGCAGAGACTTGGTGGGGTGTTGGTTTCATTAGAAACAATGAAACTATGCTCACTTCCTAGTAGTTTACCTCTTTGGAGGGCATATTTATCTTGCAAGAAGAAAAATAATTCAGAGAAATAAGATCATTTATTTACTTATTTTGTGAACATATTCAAATATCAGGGTTTTTTTCTTCAGATAGTACAAAGAAAAATATTTCTTTGTATTTTAAACAAACTACATCCCCAAATTTGCTCTTTGTTATTAAGGTTGTTGGGTCAGTCAATATCTCACCTGAGAGGATATTAAAGGATGAAGAGGGAGGGCTTTCTAAGTCATGTATGCTATAGAACTGAAAAGAAAATCCTTTGAAGAATAGGTCATTGGTTTTGATATTAGGGAATAAGGTATGAGATGCACTTTGAAGAACTGTAGGCTAACCAAGCAGTTCACACATAGTGGTTTTCATTAAAAAGTTGCCATTTATCTTATCATGGTGAGTTTATCTTACCATGAGCTGTCATTGAAATGATAGGGAATTGCTGAGGCTGACTTCGGCACAGCAGATATCAAAAAAAGACAGATGGTGACTTCGTAATGACAGGCACAGTCCTCCAGGGCTCATTCCCATATCGAGTCTTGGGAGCTCTGCCATCAATACCAACCTCTGGGACGGCACTGAGAGAAGGGATTAATAGAGCCATTTTATATTAGTAGACGCTTCTGACAATCTTAGGAGCAAATCTGGTTTCCTTATAATGATTCTTACACCGAGAAAATAGGCTGACAGTGAGACAAATTGGTGTTTTAGTGTTTAAATCTAAGATCTTTAAATAATGCACACTTTTATAACATTTGAGAATTTTCTTCTTGAAGTTTCATAGTTAAAATTCTGGGATTTTCAACCTTACTTTCTTGGGATGAGTCTGCTCTTCTCTTTCTTAATTTCCTGCATTGTTCAGACAGAGAGAATCATCCTGACTTGGGATATTGAGGAAGATGGGGAATAAATGTGTCCGAGTTTTGTGCTGTATCGGTTCGGAAAGTGCCTTGCATTTTGAGCATTAGCAACAATGTTCAAAATAGAGAATTCAGTTCTACTTGTGTTACCCACACAAATGGAGACAAGTTTCTTATATGTGTTCAACTTCACTCCCACCCCCCAAATCAAATCCTTTAAGCAATGGGTCTGCATTCCACAGTCCATCATAAACTGAGGTGGCAGGAGACTACTTGAACTACTCTCTTGGTTTCTTTGCTCTACCCTTTGGGGCAGCTCATGGCCAGATTTTGTGTGTGTGTGTGTGTGTGTGTGTGTGTGTGTTTAAAGAACTACTTGTGTTGTACCCCTCGTGAATTTGTCTTGATATTTTTGAATTTTCTCTCTGAAATTGGTATGGATTCCTTGACAGAAACTAGAAGACTTATTATTTTTTGGCAGATATTTTCAACAACCTACCTATCAAATATGACCTGAAATCATAATTAATTATTGATATTTTACCTAAAATACAATAATTTACAGAAATAAATTTGCAACAATATATCTATCTATTTCTCTTCCCTAGAGCCTTATATTGAACTATATGATAGACAAAACAATAATCTCAAAAATTTATCAAACCTGAATTTTCCATACAAATTTATTTTAGTATGGTGAGGTTTTATAATGTGTTGAATTGGACACTTTGTGATACAATCTAGATAGGGAATTGCAGACTATCATTATACTTAGTTGAACATTACTTGGACCCCATTCCCTCATTATAATAAATTGCATCAAAGTAATGTAGTATATAATAACAAGATTACATTTAATAATATTCATACATTTCAAAAATCTTGAAAATAAGGGACAAAATAGCAAATATTATATGACAATTAGTTTTTTTTATTTCGTTTATTTTTTGTTTTTGTTTTGTTGTTGTTGTTATGTTGCTTTGCTTTTGTCTTTCATTCTACTTTTTTTGTTTTTGTTTTTTTTAGTTTTAGCTTTTTTTTATTACATTAAAACTGAGTACCATTGGAAATATTTAAAACCCAAATGTCATCTACAATTACATGGATTTAATCCATTTCAGTGATTTGTTTGGTGTTGTTTTTTTTTTTCTCTTATTTTCTCCATTTATCAGATGCTTAAAACTCTGAAGAATGAACTTAAGTAATTGTTCATTAGATACTAGGAGGTCTTTTCATCCATTTAAGTGGATTTTCTTGATGTGGCTTCTTTTCCAATTGCTGGGAGGTTTGCTGCATTTGCAGATGGGTCCCGGCGTCTGCAGCAATGGGCTCTTAAGCTCCAGGAAGCTCTGTTGAGATTGCGGTGTTTTAATAGATCCGTGCGCACCCAACCCATACTCAAGTCTAAGTACCTGCTGCTGATGAACACTTTGCTTCCTGCTGCTTTAAGTGGAATCATTAAGAGAAATGCAAGTTTCAGCACAATGGCAGAGGATGGAAACTTCCATCTTCATCAGTTCATCTCTGCTAAGTGGTTCACAAGTCCACACCCATGCTCCTGATCATTAAAAGTGATTCAAAATCCTATTGTTAAAAAGCCCTGAGAAACTATGACACCATTTTTTGTTTCTACAATATGGGGTAAAAATGAGGAAAACCTGGAAATTCATAGTCCCCCTTTCTTTCTCTCTCTGTATATATGAGAATATATATATATATATATACATATATATATATATATATATATGGTGATAATTTATCCTACATATTATATAGGATAATATAGGCAATAAGATAAGAGTATTTGACAAAAGTGGTTCAAATGTATGAAAGTTTTTATTTAATTCTAAGATATTCCTAAGCTTATTATCTGGACTGGCATGGACAGTAGGCAGTTGTAAGCTTGGAGTTTCCATTACTGAAGCAAGAATGTGAGATACCAGACTTAAACGAGTGACTAAAGAGTAAGAAAGCGAGTTCAGTAGTAAGTAAATATAAGTTAAACTTTTTAGAAACATCGACTCCTTGGTGTCCAGGTAATCCCACAAGTACTTTTTCATATAGTTACAGGAAGACAGCTATGTCCTTTTAAAGGATGTACCAAAAATAAGCTGGCATTTTATCTGTTCTTGGGTTTCTGAGGTCCTTGAGATTAAAAATTTCATTATATAGAAGCTACAAAGTTTGTATTTAGTCGTGAACACAGCGACACATGACCCAATAGAAAGTGAAGTCCTATATTAAATAAAATTAAGTAAACAAGTAGAAAAAGAGGCATGCAAAACCAACATGTGAATAGATATACAAGGGAATATGATTATTTAGACTAAGGCTTCCAGAAGATTATAAGAAGATGATATTTTTGAAGACAGCAGAGAAAAAAATTCAGGTGAGAAAGCATAAAAAAGAGTGTCTGAATCAACTTCAACCCAGTACTATGCTACAGACATTTATCTGTGAAGTGTCCTTCTGTGCCCAGCCCTTGAAGGAATCCCTCCCTTTGTAACCCATGCAATCTTGATGAACATCTGTTTTAGCTTTCTTTATTTCAATTGTATATTTATCAAATTGCACCCTCCACTTTCAATAGCCTCAGGGTACACGTACCAATAAAATTCCCATTGATTAAAGTATTAAAATACATGAAAAGCAACAATAGCCGGCAGCAATGATGATTAAACACATAAGTATCAAACAAAACAAAACTGTGATTGAAAAAAATAAAAGAAAAAAACAGGCTTCTCAAATATATGCTGTAAATTTGGGCAGGCCAGCTTAGATAACTCTCAAAATATGTGGCTTTAAAGTTTAGGAAAAATATATAATTATTGTTTGACTTGATTTCTGTCAAGTTTCAGTATATTCTTCCCATCTCTCAGTGCTGTTTCTTTAGCTAACAAATGAAGATAACTTAATATTCAGCATAGAAAATGTATTGTGGTAATATGTCATGAGAAAGAATGAAATTAAGAAAGTTAAAATGGCTGAAAAAGCAAATCAGCATAAATATGGCCAGCTTCTAGCTTCATTTGTAAATTTTATGATGGGATTTTGTAGTCTTGATCCTATATATATAATGGACTGTGCTTTTAGAGATATATACTGTGATTGTAGATATTAAATGCTATGTGTTTTGAGATACTTCATATATAATTGTTAATATTTTGGCCATAAGTAGTTTGAAGTAAAATAATGCTCTCCTTTGCAATAATTTCTGAACTTTATCTAGTACATATCTAAAGTGCTGATTGAAACAATATGTCTGCATTGTACGAATCTTTGGTTAATTCCTCAAAAGCTATAGACACATGCTTATATAACCACTTGGCTTCCAAGAATTGTAAGCATGATTCTACAAGTTGACATTATCTACCTCACAGAACACTAGATTTATTTCTTTTGAGGATCCATTAAAAAAAAAACTTGGAAAATGTTTCCATCATAGTTGCCATAATCAGTGCAAATATACAGAAGATACTGAACTGCACACAGTCCTAGCCCTGCCAATATGTATATCCAAGTTTGCAGATATGCAAAGGAGACATTTTCAGTCAAGCAGTACCTGTCAATTCTATTGAATACACAATTGAACTTCCTATGGTAACCAAAAGTTAAATTTTAGAGGTTCATTAAAAGTTACTTTGACTCTAGTCTAAATAAATCATTAAATATTTATTTGATATTTTAAATGAAATGTAGTAGTCTAGAATGGGTATTATACAGTAGAAAAAAAAGACAAACATCAAGTTTGGTTAAAAAAAACATAACAAACAGGTAAATGTAATACAAATAAAGAGATGTCAGTTATTAGGCATAAAAGTCAAGATTAGAAAATTAGCGAAAGGAATTTGAAGTGAGAGAAAGGACTTCAGTATAGGTAGAGTGGCCAGGAAAGACATTGTATAGACATGAGAGGAAATAATAAGATACATGTAAGAATACACTTTATCCGAAATGAAAGACACTCTGCTCACTGTTCTTATGGTCTCAATGGGACATATGAAATATGAACAGGGCCAAGGATGCTGGAAAGTGAGATCAGCTTACAGCCTCGGTACAAACTTCTATGACCCACTGCATAGAAGAAATTCCATCCTATCATTTATTTTTGTTTCAAGTAGCTAATTGTATCACTCAGCATAAGTATCTTTTTTAATAACTTGCCCAGGAGAAAGTAGGTTTCTGACTTTACTTTTTCTTTTTAAAGGTTTAGTGACTTTGATTAAGTCAGAGAGTTTACTTCTTGGTCAAAGACCTGAAGGCATGGTTCTTGTTCAGCAGGTTACACTAATACTCATAGAAAACCCTGACAGTTTTACTAGTCTACATCTTCACTGCTTTACTTTTGTGACATGTTAAACCACATGACACAGGATATATATTGTCTAATTATTCTTGAAAGTAGAAGACATGTCGAATAGAATATAAATTAAGAAGAACATGAGGACAGCATAGACCCTAATTATTATATATTTCCTAGAAAGATATATTTGAATGGCTTATTTCTCACTATAGAAACTATAACATAAAGGATGCCCAGTGATAGAGCTTGGGAGTTAGGGTAGGCACTTCAGAGGCAGAAACAAACAAGTTTTCTATAGGGAAATTACCTACAGGTGACCCCCAACAGTGCTGAAACAACTTATGTGCTATACATCATAATCTCGGCATCTAGATATCCAGAAACTGATACGTAGTGCATGTAAAAGTGTAGATAGTGCCTCTACTGTACTGATGTCCTTAGGAAAACAGATAATTAGTAACTAAATATTCAGAAGTAATCAATGGAAACAAATATATATGTTCTTCCCCACCAAGCTCTGACTTTATGAAATGATAAACTATATACATATGCTTCTATCAAGACCAGCCTTCATTATCAAACTTCTGCAAACACAAGTACACATATCACACAACATAAACTTCTCTCTTTTTTTCTGCACTTGGTTTTAAATGTGAATAATTTTGACTCCTTTACTACTCTCTCTCTCAGTCTAATTTGAGAGGTGGGTAGGTAGCAGACTTTGAGTTTAAAAAAAACACATGTATGCACATTGTAAAATGTTTTGCATATGTTTTCACAAATAAGAGGATGGTTTGTCTCCAAATCAATTAAGTTTGAGTATTAATTTATGCATGCTGGGATGTGCGATCCTGTGGGTGCTTTTGGAAACCCAGTAATGAATATTGTGTTTGTGCAGCAATGATCTCTTGCTCTTTTGTAAATCTGAAGGTTTGTTCCATTAGGCAGTTTGCTAAGAAAGGGGGAAAGGGGCTCTTCACAATGAAATATTCCACACTGAACATTCCAAGAAACTCTGGAGAAGATTATATACTCCTGACAGCCCAAATGTGATAAGTATATCAAGATTTACTGTCCCTTTATTAGTTTCTCTTACAAGAGAACACCACAGCTGCCAAGTCTGAATCATTACCCTCATTTTTCCTGATATAATCAGTACGAATATGGTGACTGCTTGGATATTGCCTCCATGTGAGCTTTTCTAACTGAATAAGGTGAGATCAACCTTATTGTGTAGCTCACTGATTAGAGCTCTGATTAATGCTGCTGCTTTTATTTTCATTTCCCAGGCTGAGATAATGCATATGCTCCCGAGTTACGGGGCCTGGCACTTGTCTCTGCATCAGACCCTCTCTAATATGTTTGCAGCAAGTTTTGCAAACCCAGAGCCTTCTTGCAAGGCTTAATTACTGCTGGAGCCTGCCTTTTCATCTCTCTTTTCTTTGCTACAACTTTATAGGGAAACAAAAATGCCCTGAAGATACGTAGTTTGTTTGTTTCATTATCTTGTACAATGTCCAGTCCAAAAGAACAACCAGGCCAGCATCTCTAAGGTGCAGACATTTTACATTTCCTGAGATACTTTTTAATAGAGAATGCAGGAAAGCATTGGAATTCAACAGCCCCCTAAAACTCACCTGAAAGATTTTTTTACTGCTATCTGAGAGGTTTTGCTATTAAAATCTAAAGACAACAGAACTAGGTGCATAAAGGATGTCTCTGTCCTGTTGATCACTTCTCTAAGGATAAAAAGATTGGACCCTGTATATTAAGTAAGCACAAAATGCCCACCATCCCCAAGCAAAGGAAGAAACAGCAGAACAAGGTTGCTTTGTGCTCAAAATGGGCATGTGGCCCTTTTAAGTGGACAATGTGCTCTCCCATAACCACACACTTGTACACGTGGAAAGACTGAATTACATGGGAAAAACTAGGAAACATAGGTGAAAATGCAGATTAAAATCTTGACGAATGTGTCCATGGAGGGTATAGATTCCATCCGAATCTGCTAAGAGGCTCTTTGCTACCCTAAACCATTTGACTGGCTGTGCACATCATAAATCTTGGAAGAAATGGAAAACAGTTGGAAGAAAATCAGACACCTTCTCATATAACAAAAGGGCTTAGAAAAAAAAACTGTGATCTGTAGATGTACGTGCTACTTTTGTAAATAAAGTTTTACTAGAATGAAGACACACCCACTCCTTCCCACGGTGTCTTCATAGTATCGACTTCCATGTCAAACAATATCATGATAAATGAAACATAAGCTGTTTGCCCATCAGTATCCTAGAAGAATACTGTCTTGTCACTTACAGGAAACTTTACCTTTCTGCTGAGAAATATAATGATCTAGTGATGTGCCTAACTTCAGCATACGTGGTGTTTAGGAAACTCTTGAAAATTCTCTCTGCTCTCTTTTCTGTTCCTTCCTTCTTCCTTGATCTCTACAGTTTATTCTGATATGCTAGCCATATTCCTAGGTAGGCTTGCTTCCATATGTTTATGTGCACTTTTCTTTAAGAACTTGACTTATGTTGTCAGGATAGCCTCACACGAGGGAGAAATACTTATCTGAAATCTGTGAAGCAGGGATCACAGAGACATCTGACTTTACTGATTTGCTGCGGCCAGTGTGACCATGATTTGAAAATCGTATACTGCTTGGTTACTGTCAAGAGCAAGACTAGGATATTAGGATATAGTTGAAACTATGTATTTTGAACATAACTATTATCGCTGCTTTTAGCGAACTTGGAGATCAAGGAGAATTGGAGAAAATTTTGATGTAATCCATAACGTGGTATGAAAGAGGAAAGGAAGAGTAATGGGGATAAGAGGAAGAAAAATAGAAGGAGAGGAAGAAAAATGAAGAGGGAAGGAAGGGAGGCAGAGAAGAAAGGATGGGAGACTTGGAAGAAAAGGGGGTAGCTAGTGTTTTATGCCACCTACAGGTAATTTTTATGCTGTAAAACATAATCTCTGCACTTGAAGGTGTTAAGTATTCCCTCTATCACTGACATTTGAAACTGCCTAACAGGTAAAGTGTGTTATGACTCTTTTGGAAAACAAAATCAGGAGCAAGATGAATTGTGTGTATTAAAAATGTGTATACATCTTCTATGGATTAAGGGACTCTAGTTCCTTTTCTTATAGATCTTATATATTCCTGAAAAATGTATCATCAAAATGTGTTGTTAATTGCCATTCTCTCTATTTTAGGTTTATGTCAAATGAAAATGAAAACACTAAGAAATAATCTACAGGGCAATAACCAATTGCTAACAAGCTTATAACTGCATAAAATGGATTAATTATAGCAACATTCTGTGTAAATTTGCAGGCATAGGGAACGCTACTTTTCTGAACTGTTACACTTTTGTGTGTTGTTCTTTCCTGTCACAGCTCTATGCCCCACTGTGGCAGTGAGAACAAGTGGGACTTCTGAAGACATTACTAGTCTTATAAACACGTGGGGGAGAAATAATTCAGAGTTCTCTGTCTTCTGTTTCTTTGCCATTTGACACAACAATCCAGTTATCTGGGGAACAGTAGCTGATGAACTCAACCACAGTGGAGTGACATCTTAGTCCCTGGACATGAGCCCTCTACCATAGAAAGAACCTCTGAAGCTGCACTTGCCCAGGGCCATGTTACTGAAAAATTAGTTTATATTGTTCTTAAATTATCTATCTTGATATAATTTGATAAAACAGCAAAAATGGACAAAGACAAAGAATATCTCTGATTTACTAAAAATTATTGGAGAACAATTAAAACAGTGTTTAGCATCCTAATAAGTCTGAAGAATATCTTAAACAGAGAAAAATTCTCATGTGTAGTACAGACTACAATATAAAAAGACAACCATTATTACTATAGAGATGAAAAGTATTAATGGAAACTCAGTCACTAATAGAAGGAAATTTAAAATACTATTAAAAATTGGAGATCATCCTAATAATTGCATAAGCATTCTGTGGTGGCTTCACAAGCATGAGTATCAGAATTTGATGTTCTGGAATGCATGTAAATGATTAAGACAGTATAGAATAATAATACCTAAGGAGAAGACAATAGAACTTCTGGAGCTTGCTGACCAGCCAACCTTACCTTTTTAGCAACCTCAAGAATAATAAAGAAAATAATATAAAAAAAGATAATTTTTTATATTATTTATAAACATTATATAAGCATATATATAAATATAAAATATGCTTACATTTATAAGCATATTTATATTATAAACATTGCTATAGACAAAGCATAAAGATTATAAGATCAGAATACCAGAATTTCTACTGATTTATACACATATTGTTCAAACATAAGTTCTGACCAAGGGCAATATCAACACATATGCTAAGTGGGAAGGAGGGATTTCATGGGTTCACCACTCTAGACTGAGAACTATGGCAATTAATAACTCCTGAGAGAGAGAAATAGCTTCTTCTAGCTATGAGCCTGTTCAGTAGTTATTCAAATGAAAGTGTTGAGTCCTGAAATTATATATACACAAGAAAAATGGATTCTTCAGATTTTATTTGCTTATTTGTGTACATATGTACATATAAATAGGTTTCTCATTAACAATTAAGAGAAAGACATTATCAGAGAGTGAAAGATGTTGTAGGATGAGTTGGAGGGGGAGAGGGAAGGAGGGAATTTTCATGTAATTATGCTTAGTTAAAATGTTTATAAAAGAGATTACTGGGTTTTTGAAAGTGAACATTGAACAAAATAAAGATGTAATGAAAAGGAAAATAGAGAACAGAAAGGAACTAACTTTTAGAAGATGACTAAGTGTGACAGTAGAAAAAAGAGGGATGTAGATTCACTCACACTTAGTAGATAAAACTCCAGGCTTTTCTCAGGAGTTGGTAATTAAGAGGAACAATCACGTTTAGTTTTGAGGCTTGAATGATATCATTTTTATTCACTAAAACAAGTATTGGGTGCTGGTTCTGGGACTCAGTCCAGAGCTATATTTTTAAAAATATGTTATAGAATATCAAGACTATTTGGGACATGTCAAATAGATAACATTCTTGGCCTTGCAGTAATTCATTGTAGAGATTTGGGTGCATATGTTGGGGTCCTCAGCTTGTGTTTCTTAGTCATGGCTAGGACATTTACCTAAGAGAAATTTGTGGGTTACAAAATAGGTTTACTCTTGATGTGGGACAAGACAAAAAAACCAATTGTCTTGGTTCTTAATCCTAGTATTTATTCTAGTGTTACATGTATTTTTTTTCTAAAGCAAACTCTACATGTTCCTGAGATGACAAACAACTCTGTGAAGTTTCCAGAGAGCGAGCCTTAAAAATGGGCTGCCTTAGTCCCTAATCAATAAGAAGCTGTTTTGAAGACAGCTGTTATTTTCTGGTGTGGAATGCATCTCAGTATTTCCAGCTGAGTGGTTCTGGAGGCTGTTTCATGATTGCATTTTATGTTTCTTATTGAAGAGCCCACAATTACTATGCCATCTTTCACAGCAAAGGATGCTCCTGTGACCCACTATTGGCACTGCATAGATGCTACAGAACAGACTTTACATGGAGTCTGTGGCATCTCATCTCCTTTCTTAAAGAGCTAACCAAATAACAATTCTTTTAATCCCTATTTACATATCTATTTGCAACAAAGTCAAGGTGTGAGTTCATTAAAACATATCAAGTCTTGAATTCTTCAATTTCTAAGTGTACATACCATCATATATGATTCATATTATCACAATGATTTTAGGACTTAGAAAATACAAATTATTAATTTAAGAGGTTTTGTATTTTTGAACTAATTTAGAAAATTACTTGAACACTTGATTTATGTTTTATGCTTTATTAAGAATCTCTTTAGACAAGCAGTGGTGGAACATGCCTTTAATCCTAGCACTTGGGAGGCAGAGGCAGGCGGTCTACAGAATGAGTTCCAGGACAGCCAGGGCCACACAGAGAAACCCTGTCTAGAAAAAACAAAGACAAGCAAACAAAAGACAAAACAAAAAAGAAGCTCTTCGCATTTACAGGACTTGTTCAATAGACACTGTATCTTCCACATCCTTTTATAGGTATATGTGTATATTTTGTCATCCATCATGTGCTAACTCTGAGCTAATGCAAGTGTTGGGGAGAAAGAGGACAGTTGTCCAAAAATTAAGAATCTTTACTTGAACAATTATATTTCCTTTTTTTCCCCTCCAGATCAATTATATTTCTTAACATATTTTACTGATAAAGAAATAAATCTTCAGTTTTTAACTGTGATATTTTAGAAATACCTCATAAAGTTTATTTTAATAGCTCTTGAAATTTTTGTAAAACTTGAAGGCTTTTTTAAACTTTGAAAATTTGGAACTTTTTTACTGAAAAAGTGTTAAACACTGACAATTTTGTAAAGATTAATATACTATAATTACATATTTATGCATTAGCTTTCTATAATATATGGGGATGTGTTAAATGAGGTTGTAATTTATTATTCCATAATTTGTGGTATATTTACTGAAAAGTTACATGTGCAGTAACTTTTATGTGCTATATCACTGGCTGTGCTTTTCAGCTTAGTAAATGTGAAATGCTACTCTCGTCCAATATTCCTGATCTGGATGCCTCCTCAATATTTACATAAAATTTTGACAAAGATTTATGACATTAAGATATATTTTTATGTATGTTCTTTCATATAAATTATAAAAAAGTATCTATAATGAATGTATTAATTGAGAGACCTGAAATTCTACAAGAAAACTAGAAACAATTAACAAATTCAGCAACAGGGTTGGATACAGCTTGTACAAATCAGTAGCTTTTGTGTACATCAAGAAGAAAAATACAGAGAAGATTATAGATACAGTCTCCTTCACCATAGCCTCAAGGAGAATAAAGTGTCTAGAAATAAACCTGAGGAAGTTAAGATCCTAACATTTGTTAATCTATATAAGTTATTAGCATTTTATCAAATTTATTGAAATATAAAAAATATTCAACATTCATAATTTGGTTAATATGAAAGTATACAGAACTAAAACTTGGAGTTGAAAGAATGTGGTTGCTTTTCTGCATCATCTTCTTTAATTTCTGGACTTTAAAAAACAAAATCATTACTGGTGAATGTGTTAAATGTGTTTTTTTAATAATGTGTTAACTACTTTCTGGGCCAAACATGCACATAATTCTTCATTTGAGATAACAGTCCAATCTGATATTTTCCAATGATTTGTTTGTTTGTTTGTTTGTTTGTTTGTTTATTTATTCTGTTTTATACTCTTTTGTGTTTATTTATTTATTGTCTTTACATCTTGGGCACTGTCCCCTCCTGGTCACCCCTCCTACAATCCTTGCCCCTTTATACCCTTCCCTTCTCCTCTGAGAAGACTGAGCTCCCACATCCTCCTACCCTGGCACATCCTCTCCCACGGGGACCAGTCAAGGCAGCCCAGTTAGGAGAACATATCACACCTACATGCAACAGCTTTCTTGATAGCCCCCACTTCAGTTGTTTGGGACCCACATGAAGACCAAGTTGCACATCTACATTTGTGCATAGGGACCTAGGTACAGCCTGAGTGTGCTATTTGGTTGGTGTTTCAGTCTCTGGGATACCCAAGAGTACAGGTCAGTTGAATCTGTTGAACTTTCTGCAGAGTTCCCATCTGCTTAAGGGCCCACAATCCTTCTCTTACCTCTTCTAGAAGTGTCTACCAACTTTATCCACTGTTTGGGTGCTGGACTTTGCAACCCGGCTGCAGGACTCTGAGTCAGCTGCTGGGTAAAGCTTGTCAGAGGATAGCCATGTTAGACAAGTGTCTGAAAGCATGACAGAGTATCATTAATACTGTCAAGGATTGATGCTTGCCAATATCAGATGGGTCTCAAGTTGGGCCAGTTATTGGTTGGCTATTCCCTCAGACTCTACTCCATTGTCTATCCTTACAAGTCTTGTAGACAGGATTAATATTCGGTGGAAAGTTTTGTGGTCGGAGTAAGGTCCATACTGCTCCACTTGGGTTCCTGTCTCAATATAGGAGGTGGCCACTTCAGGTTGCATATCTTGGTTGTTGTGAGACACAACTAAGGTCACCCTCATTGATTCTTGGGTGCCTCCACTATGACAGGTCTCTGTCACATCCAGGAGATGTCCCCACCTCCACACCTCTGTCAGTTTCAAACTAGACTATTATACCCAGCAAAACTCTCAATCACCTTAAATGGAGAAAGGAAGATTTTTTTTTCTTGAGAAAAATCCAAATTCAAACAATATCTATCCACAAATTCAGCCCTACAGAAAATACTAGAAGGAAAATTCCAACCCAAGGGATACAACTACATCTAAGAAAACACAGAAAATAAGTACCTCATAAAAGCAAAATCAAAGGGATCAAAATAACAGGAAATAACAATTACTGGTCATCAATAGACTCAATAATTCCACAGTAAAATGATACAGGCTAACAGAATGGATTAAAAAATATGATCCACTATTCTACTGCATACAAGGAACAAACCTTGGCAATCAAGATAATGGATTACCTCAGTGTAATGGGCTGGAAAACGTTTTCCAAGAAAATGGATCCAAGAAGCAAGCTGGTGTAGCCATCCTAATATCTAACAAAATAGACTTTCAACCAAAATTAATGCAAAGAGACAAGGAAGGACACTTAATACTCATCAAAGGAAAAATCTACCAAGTCAAAATCTCAATTCTGAACATCTATGCTTCAAACACAAGGTCATATAAATTTGAAAAAGAAAATTTGCTAATGTTTAAATTGTTCATTGAATATGACACATTAATTCTGACAGACTTTATATCCCCTCTCACCAAATGAGAGGTCACCCAGACAAAACCTAAACAAAGAAATAATGAAACAAGTCAACATTATGAATCAAATGTACATAACAGACATTTGTAGAATCCCTCACTAAACACGAAAGAATACCCTTTCTTCTCAGCACCTAATGGATCCATCATCATAATTAACCATATAGTTGGTCACAAAGTTAGCCTGAACAAATACAAGAAAACTGAAATAACCTCTTGTATCTCAACAGACCAGCATGGATTAAAGCTGAATTTCATCAACACCTGAAATACCATAAAGCTGGCATGCTCATGGAAATTAAACAATTCCCTCTCTCTTTCTCCCTCTCTCTTTCTCCCTCTCTCTCTCTCCCTCTCCCTCTTCTTCTCCCTCTCTCTTTTTCTCTCTCTGTCTGTCTCTGTCTCTCTCTCACACTCTATGCATATGTTTGTATATGATATATGTGTATCCATTTATTAATTGAATTATATATTCATATATGTATATACATACATATACACATAAACACAGAGATATGTTTTATTCATAATTGTTATAAAATAGAAAAAATCACATATATCAATCAATAAAAAAACTTGAAGAAAACAAATAATGTGCTATCCAGATACAGACTATTTCTTAAAAATTCAGAAGCATTTGATTGACAGCAGAGTAAGCACATACATCAATAACCTGCAGAGACTTTAGTCCCCGCAGAGAACTTGCTTATAGTGAGTGCTTAGATATTGTGCTTGACCCACGGAGATCAGAACAGTGGTTATAAGAAAGAACATACATGAAGTGCTAGCCTTAACAGTCAGTCATTAAAAATTGTGCAAAATTTATATTCATAGAGAATAAAATGAAAAACTAAAAAATGCTAGAAAAATAGACATAATGGCATTTACTTTTGCATATTTTTCCTAGTATGATTTATTTACTTTTTTACATAGTTTAGTTGTGAGATTTTAGTTAGGTAATTACTTAGTTGGTTAATTGTTTAGGTTTATCTATTTGAGTATGCTTGCCTGTACCCATATATATGTGATACATGTGTCTTGTACCAGGAGAAGCAAGGCCAGGGCATTTAACACCCTTTAAAGATTGAAAAAGTTGACATCATGAGTTTTGCAGGCAAATGGATAGAACTAGAAAATATCATCCTAGGTGAGGTAACTCAGATCCAAAAGAACATGCATGATATGAACTCACTAATAAGTGGATATTAGTCAAAAATAAAGTACAGAATATCTAGGATGCAATCCATAAAACTCAAGACAGTTAGCAAGCTCAGTGGTCCAAGTGAGGATTCTTTAATCCTACTTGGGAGGGAGAAATGACAATCAGAGGAGTGGAAATAGGGAAGGATCTGAGTGGGAGAGAGGAAGGGAAGGGAGAGGGGAAGGGGAACATGATCAGGAATTAGGGTGTGGGGACCTGAGGGAAGCCCTGAGGGCCAGCATAATGAATGGGAATATGCAATCTCTGCAGGTGGAAGGTGGCAAGACTCTTTAGAATGTACCAGAGACCTGGGAGGTGAGAGACTCTCAGGACTCAAAGAGGGGGACCTTAGTTGAAATGCCCAACAGTGGGGAGAGGGAACCTTTAGAGTCCACCTCCAGTAGAAAGACAAGGTATCAAGTGTAAATATGGGGATGCCATCCTACAGTCAAAAGCTCTGACTCAGTGTTATTGTTTCTGTCTAAAAGAACTGCCAGGACAAAAATGGAGAAGAGGCTGTGGGGAAGGAGGTCCAGTAACCGATACAAATTGAGATCCAGCTCACAGGAGGCCCCAAGGGCTGACAATATTACTGATGCTATGGTGTGCTTACAACAGCCTAGAATGGCTTTCCTCTGACAGGCCCAGAGAGCAGCTGACTCAGACAGATGCAAATATTACACCAACCATTGGACGAAAGTCAAGGACTCCTGTGGTTGAATTAGGGAAAGGTCAGAAGAAGCTGAGGAGGAGAGTAACCCCATAGAAAGACCAGCAGTCTCAACTAACCTGGACCCCTGAGATCTCTCAGACACTGAGCAACCACAGGCAGCATACACTAGTGGCTCCAAGGCCCCTGACACTTATACAACAGAAGACTCCCTGTTCTGGCTTCAGTGAGAGAAGAAGCACCTAAGCCTTGAGAGACTTTAGTTCCCCAGTAGAGGGGAATCCTGAAGTCCTGAAGGGTGGTGGGGATGGGGTAAATCAACTTTTGTAGACAGAGGGAAGAGGGATAGGCTGAGGAACTGTAGGAAGGTAGACTGGGAGAGGGGGTATAACAACTGGACTGTAAAAGAAACAAACAAACAAACAAAAGATTGAAATAACCAGAACAGTGAGGCTACTGAGAGCTTATTTCTCTTATTTAGTCTAAATAGGAACTAAATAGGGGTAAGAACTGACATGCTAATGTGGAAAAGTAGAAGACTGAGGGGTCATCCCTAGGGAAGAACCCACCAATTGTTTATATAGTAACAAATAATCACTCTTACAAGCACAGGTGCTGGTAGCATTATATAGACTAAGCATTTTATGTTTAGGAATATATGTATGTGTGTGTGTGTGTGTTTGTGTGTGTGTATAGATATATACATATAGTCAAATATATTTTAGCAAAAACTGGATATTCTTGATAAGACTTGAAAAAACTGTTTAACATTAATCATTTTCAAAACAGTTAAATAGTACAAATGTGTTTTTAATCCCTTTATGGAGGGGAACACAACTAATGGTCCCTAAAACATAGAATCATGCCATCTGAAAATAGTGATCCTTTTTCTCTACTGCCCTGTTTGTATTAAATTAACTTGTTCTCTACCCTATTGCTCTTGTCTAACCCACACAATCACAATTGTGATTGAACACAATTGTGTTCAATTGTGTTCAATCACAATACTCACAAGGAACTGGGGTGATGAACATCTCTGTCCAGTCATGAGTTCAGTAGGATGGCTTCAAGACAAACACTTAGGAAGATCGTGGCAAGGGATTTCTCATACATATCTGTTCTTGTTGAGATATATTTTCTTAATACCATATTCCATAGTACATTCATCTTGAAGATGCTTGAATTGGTCAAACTCTTTCACTTCTACCACCTTTTCCTGAAATAGTCCCTGAGCCTTGGGTGTATCATTAAAATTATGTAAAAATTAATATCAAAATTAATATTACTTTTAAATTTTGAAAATATTACTAGACTTTTTCATGTGGTTTAAAAACTAAAGAGAAAGTAAATGCAATGATAATAATTAACACATTTAAAATATAGTAATAAAGATTTTTCTAAAACAATTGTATATACAGGATAAAATATATAAATACTATTTGCTCTTATTAAGAGCAAATTTATTCAGATAAATTATGAAAACAATGGAGATCTTTCTATCTTTCTATCTTCTGATTTCTTCCTCAATTTCTTTCTTCAGAGACTTTAAGTTTTTGCCATACAGGTTTTTCACTTGCTTGGTTAAAGTTACACCAGGAATTGTGACTCTCTCTCTCTCTCTCTCTCTCTCTCTCTCTCTCTCTCTCTCTCTCTCTCTCTCTTTCTCTCTCTCTCTCTGACTATTATTTGTATGTAGGAGGGCTACTTAATTTTTTTGAGTTAACCTGGTATAATCATTGGGGTCACTTATACATACTATAATATCGACCACAAGTAGCAATACTTTGACTTCTTTTCAATTTATATCCACACAATTTCACAGTTGTCTTATTGCTCTGGCTAGAATATCAAGCACTATATTGAATAGATAGGGTGAGAGTGCACAGTCTTATCTTGTCCCTGATTTTAGGGGAAATGCTTTTTCTTTTCATTTAGTTTAATGTTGGCTCTTGGCTTGTTGTATATTGCTTTATGTTTAGGTATGTGCTCTATATCCATGATTTCTCTAATTCCTTTAACATGAAGGGGTGCTGGATTTTATCAAATGCTTTTTCAGTGTCTAATGAGAGAATGTGGTTTTTTTTTCAGTTTGTTTATATGGTGGATTAAGTTGATGAACTTTTATATATGGAACCAATACTACATCCTTGGGAGGAAGCCTACTTGATCTTGATAAATGATGTGTTTGATGTGTTTCTGGATTCAGATTGTAAATATTTTAATGGCTTTTTTTTTACATCAATGTTTATCAGAGAAATCGGTCTCAAACCCCCTTCCTTTGTTGAGTCCTTGTGTGGTTTAGATATCAGGGTGACTGTGTGCTCATAGAATGAGTTTGTCAGTGTTCCTTCTGTTTCAATTTTATGTAATAGTTTGAGGAGTATTGGTATTAGTTTTCTTTGAAAGTGTGGCAGAATTCTGCAATAAAACCATATGGCCTGGACCTTTTATGGTTGGGGGACTTTTAATGACTGCTTTTATTTCTTTAGGGGTTATAGGGCTATTTAAATAGTTTACCTGATCTTGATTTAACTTTGGTAAATGGTATTTGTCTAGAAATTTGTCCATTATGTTAAGGTTATCAAACTCTGTGGAGTACGGGCTTTTGAAGTAAGAAGTAGTGATTCTTTGAATTTACTTAGTGTCAGTTATTATGCCTCCCTTTTCACTACTGATTTTGTTCATTTGGGTCCTGTCTCACAGTCTTTTGCTTAGTATGGCTAAGATTTTGTCTATCTTGTTAATTTTCTCAAAACACCAAGTCCTGGTTTCTTTGATTCTTTGTATTGTTTTCTTTGTTTCTAACTGATTAATTTCTGTCTTGGTTTTGACTATTTCCTGGTTTCTACTTCTCTTTCATGTGATTGTTTCTTTTTTCTAGAGCTTTCAGATGTATCTTTAAATTGCTGGTAAGAGAACTTTGTAGTTTTTTTATGAAGGCACTTAGTGTGAACTTTTCTTTCAGCACTGTGTCCCATATATTTGGGTATGTTTTGCCATAATTTTCATAAAGACTTCTAGAAAGTCTTTAATTTCTTTCTTTATTTTTCCCTGACCTAGAAATCATTAAGTACAGAGTTGTTTTGACAAAATATATTTGGTTGTGGTTTCCCACAGTAACACTCTTATGATCTGTTCATCATAGTTGTCACCACTGTTTACCAGTCTCCAGTACTCTTCTGAATTCATATATATGAAAAGTCTCACTGAAATATTGCTGCTAATTGGAAAGAATTTTAGGAAAGAGCCAGATATATAGGCATATCTCACTTCTAGGCAAAATCTGAAGGAAGGATGGAAGGAAGGAAGGAAGGAAGGAAGGAAGGAAGGAAGGAAGGGAGGAAGAGAGAAAGAAAACAGAGGGAAAGGAAGGAAGGAGGGAAGAAGGAAGGAAGAAAGAAAGGGAGAAAGGGAGGGACAGAGGGAGGGAAGAATAAAGGAAGGAAGGAAGGAAAGAAGGAAGGAAGGAAGGAAGGAAGGAAGGAAGGAAGGAAGGAAGGAGAAAGGGAAGGAAAACACTTGATGATGCTTTTTGGACTCTGTTTTCTCACTTGTTAGCTCTAAAGCCCTGGTATTAAATATAGCACAGAAAAATTTGAGAGGCTTCCAGTAAGGTAATGCCTGTGATTTTACATGGCCTGATAACGTAGAGAACCTGCAGAGTCCTATATTGTTATTTCAGAGATAATCTTTCATTGTGAAAAAAAGAATCAATCTAGCTTTCTTAATAATATATTATTTAGAATCTTTATATGAACCATTGTTTTTCCCAATGAAATTTTTTCATTACCCTGTTCCACAATTTTTAACATTTAGAGTTTAGCTTAAATAATAACTTATCAGAAACTTCAAACACAATCACATTCAACAAATTTACCCCATTTCCCATTCAGGATCTTCTGTGTATATTAATTTCATATTTTTGTCAATAATTTGTTTACTGATATATTTGTCTATTTTGGTCTCTCCTTGGTGCCTGAAAAGCAACCTTAGATTTGCCTGTTTATTTGTTGCTTGTTAATTTGTTTTTCCTCTTACTATTCACTATAAGGTTAGAACATACAGAATAAACAAAAGTATTTTCTTGAATATTCATCAATTTAGTAATGATTATTGTTCCTTTTATTTTAAAAGATTTATTTATTTTATATGTATGAGTACACTGTCTCTGTCTTCAGACACATCAGAAGAGGGCATCATAACCCATTACAGGTTGTTGTGAACCATTATGCAGTTGCTGGGAATTGAACTCAGGACCTCTGGAAGAGCAGTCAGTACTCTTCATCACGGAGCCAACACACTAGCCTTGTTGTTCCTTTTTTTATTGAACATTTAGTTTACTTGCTACCTTTATTGAATCAAAGTAACAAGCAGATTTAACAGGTAAGTAGGTTGTTACAGCATCATTTTAACTGGTTTCTCTACATCTTGGGGGATGGTATCTATGGGGTGAGCAGCAACTGAGTGCTAGAGTACTCTGCATGAATGTTCAATGGCTTTAGAAAGTAGGTTTGTCCTCCCCTAAAGAACTAACAATAATACAGTATAAAAATTAATGTTTATCTCTTCATAAAAATGTCAACTCCCTACAAGCCAGTGCGAGTGTCCCCATACATAAAACAGTCTTATGCATGGAGCTTAAGGTATAAGATATCTGCAGATAGCACTTGTGGAAACTACAAGATGCATGAAATTGCTAAAAAGTGCTCTGATCCTGGGAGCATACAAGGCAAATATGAGATAAAGCCCACTAGAGCTGTTTTTCTGCCTCGTGGTGTTAATTAAATGTCAATATTCCCTTTCTTGAGAAGGTCGGAATTAAATTCCTATTCTCCTCAGAGACAGGCAGGATCAGAAAGTTGAAGTCACCTGTGTATGTTGCTCCACTTTTTTTTTTTTCAACATTCCCAGGAGTGATTTTTACATTTATGTATTTCTTAACCATTGTTTAAAGTTGTAATTTGTAAAACACACTGCGTACATTTTATTCAAGTGTTAAATTTTCCTGTTTCATAGAAGTTAACATGGATGCATTTAAGATTAGGTATCTTTTAGTGTTGTTTGGTGCAATGTTAAAATTAAATATATATCTCTCAGTGGAAAGAAGAAAATTTGTTTAAAAGAAAAGTCTACATACTTACAAAATGATTCAGTTGTTATAGATGATCTAAAAGAAACTCAACACAAAATCTCAATAGAATGCAACATTTAAGGTAACTGAAGCATGTAATTATGTAAAGTCTTAGAGCCTGAGATCTGTGTCAGTACCTATCTATTCAAAGGTTACCCTAGAGGCATGAACCGTTTCAGGGATGCCTGAAAGTATTAAAAGTATTGATAGAGATGAAACCGGAGGTGTCTGTCAAGAATTCTCAATGCTAAGATAAAGCTCCTAAAAGTGGGGAGAAATTTGCAAGTTTCAAAATGGGGAGATTTCCAGAGAGGACGAGAAGTTAGTTGTAAGTAGTTAGAAATTAGATGATAGCCCCTCATCAGGAGTAAAGGAGGAGACTGTGGAAGCAAGCAGTCATGTGATCAAATACACCTGATGCGTACAATTCGTCCTCTCAACATAGGAATTGTCATAACAAAGCATACGTAAGACATGGGACATAAAAGAAATGAGGCCTCAGACAGTGTGACTAAAGAGGAAGCCCAGACTTATCCCCACGTTAATATCTTTAGAACTTCTCGACTGCAGGGACAAGGAGGTAGCTTTGAAACACAGAGAGTAGTCATCCAGGGTGGGAATGACTTCACTGAAAACACAGGAGGAACTCAGTGTGGTTGTCAGGAGAGTGCACTTGGGACATGAGAAGAATAGAGTTCTGCATCTGCTGGCAAGGGCACTCAGCTGGAGGCGCAGGCCCGAATGTGCAGTGATTATCTTAGTCTAACTGACAGCCCCAGAATTCCAGTGAGAGTCACAACTTTGTCTTAAAGTGATGATTCGGGAAGAAGGAATAAGATTAAAAGAATGTATAAATACAAAGACGACAATAACAATTGAATCACATAAAGTATTATAGGAAGGAGGGAAATGATATCACATGTGGAAATGTGCATGTCAAATAAACACAAAACAGCAAAAACAGCATGAAGACGAGTTAATATACCGGAACAATTTCCTATTTAAATCTTAGAGAACTATAAGAGGTTAAAAGTGAACTATGCACTGTGGGCCTTATGGTGATGTGAATGTTGGCAATATTACAAAAGCTGAAAGAAATAACAGTCTACAGGTGTGAAGATTTTGTGACTGGTGACATATAATTATGAGATAAATCATGATGAATTAGAAATTTATATTGTAATCTTAAATTACATGTAAATATATATTCTTTGGCCACAAGTCTAACAAAGTAGATTGAATGGAAAAATTATTAATAATTAAAAGAACGTTTCAGTATCCATGTTGACCATTCTTGTTTGCTGGGATAAGGGTATATATGTTTTAATTTTATTTGGTGGGGTTTTCTAATGGGCTTACAGTTTAAAATGATAAGATTTATAAAAGTTATAGGAGATTTGAAGTTGGATAGTGAGAAGTTAAGCTTTGATCCATAGGGATTTTTATTAATTAGGTAAGTAAATTATCTGGACAACAAAAAAAATGAACGGGCAAAAAGCTTAAAGAGTGAGTCAGCCTGGACCACGAGCATGCAGGTGCACCTCCTCATCTTGAGACCCCTGAGCAAAGGAAGCAAAACACCAATGAACTCAAGTCTAAGAGGAGCAGTGAGACAGTCTCCACATGACGCACTTGAACATATGTTTTCACTAACTGGTGAAAAAGATCCCCAACACATGGACACAAGAGAAACTATGAATAAGGAAAATACTGTTATTAAATGTGACCTGATGAGGTCTGATACATAGAGTCTCAGCAAACACACACACACACACACACACACACACACACACACACACGGACACACAACTATGAGCATCTTTGTGTTCACATGGAACAACCCATCAACATATGTCAAGGGATGTATATGTATATGTGTACTTGTATGTGTACATGTATGTGTGTATGTATATGATGTATATGTGTGTATGCATGTGTATATATAAAGCATTTCCACACTGAAATATCTTCCAGAGTGTAAATAAATGAAGAATCAATATAAAACACAAGTTAGGCAACTGTCTACTTCTCAGAAAGTAAAACATATCTTTCTAATATACTCATGGCTTATAAAAATATAAGTATATAAATATATATATATGAAAAATACACATATGTTACAGTAATAAATGTACAAATATAATTTATTAATATATGAAATATAAACTATATCACTTTTACTTTTGATTTTAATGCATCTTTGGGGTCCTGAAGGGAAATGACTAGTTTCAATATCACAATATTTCTTTTGTGTCTTGTTCAGTGTTGTTATGCAATTAATCTGTAAAGTACTTGGGTAAAACTGTTACAGTTGGCATATGAGCATATATGCACCTAACATTTTTATTTTTTTAACTATTTGTTTGTTTCCTTTCACTTGGGCTCTTCCTCTAGTGCTTCAACACCCAAGTGTACAAGTTTGTGTATCTTACTACATTTATGACCACACATTACAATATGTGAAGGATGGGCTTTTAACAAAAGATTTAATTATATTATGGATGTGTGTATCTATGTGAGTATGTGCCATATGTATACATTTTCTGCAGAGGCCAGAGAAGGTAGTTAATTCTCTATAGCTGGAGTTACAAGGTTTTGAGAGAAGCCTGATGTGGCCACAGGGGACTGAACTGAATGAAGTCCCTCTGAAACCCACGGATCACTGTTAACTTCTAAGTAGTCTTTGCTCCCTAGTATTCTTTAATTCTTTTGTCCACATTCTTTCTATTGTTAGGTTTATTTGACACTATATATATATATGTTTTAAGATTATTATTATGGCCTAGCTGATTGCTGCCTTGGGTGTTTAGAATGAATCTACAGATGGGGGTAATCAAATATAGTCTACATTTATGTTACTGTTATTATGAAAACATGTAAAATCTACATTTAAGTACTTCTTGTAATCTCATATCTCTGGACAGACTTTCAATCTGCCTTGCACATTGTTTACTTATGCCAAAAGAATTTATTATACTGATTATAATCATATTAGTTGCTTTATCATATTTTCAGTGAGTGCTAACACCTGGTTTCTGTAAAGTCATAGATTTAGTTTTGTATATCAGCAGTGCAATTCCTCTATTTACTTATTTAATTTATTTATTTTATGTCCTTTGTCACACTTTGTAGTTAACCTGGACTTATGGTTGTTTAGTAAAATAACTGAGGTAAAAATATAATTATCCTTTTAAATGGATACACATACACACATACATAATACACATACATAGACACACAAACACACATACACACAAATATACACACTCACATACACCTCTACAAATTAACATAAGAGTTTTAGTTTATTTTGCTTTTACTTGACTTGGTAAGAAAAACTATGATTTTACACTGTATAACTAACTATATTGTAACTGTAGGTAACAATGTGCACCTGAAATATGTTTTATTTCATAGGGGAATGATTCCCTAAGATTGAGTCTTTCATTGCTCTTTATCTTAAAATAAAAAGGTCTCTTTAACTTCTACTAGCATTAGTTTCCCTTGTTTTCAGTCATATGCTGCTTTCTTCTTATATTTAAAGCAGGTCATCACAATACAAGTTGAGAACATATGCAGGTTCAAGTATGCAGGCATACAACTTCAGCACTCAGTACTCAAGTCTGAAGCAAGGGTATATTGAGTTCAAAACCAGTCCTGGCTCAATAATCACATATGGCCTCCATACCTTGTATACAAAAAAGATTAGAAATGGCACAAGGTCTTTTTGATTTGTCTTTCATGAATGGCAAAGGGGATTATTTTTCTGAGAAAATCACTGTTTACTGTTCTTGTTCCACAAGGCCTTTTCTCTAGCAGAGATGGGGACAATGTCAAAGAATTTCTTTGTTGTCTCCCTTT
>NW_022196895.1:23538739-23570848 GCF_008632895.1 Mastomys coucha | reverse complement strand
ATAAGGTCTACAACACAATGCTCATTTGCTAAAACTCTTGTTATATTGTTTCTCCTAGAAGCATTTTATTACATTATGTAAAGATGCATAAAATGAAAAACATAGCTGTCAACTAACCTATGTACCATCTAAAACAATTTCACTCTATTATTTTATTAGATCATCACAAATTATTGCTTAAAATATTTTTCCTATTTGCAGATACATAAAGTGAGAATTATAAATGTTTTAATATAATGGAGTATAAAATTTCATATGAATAACAAAATGTTCATAATAAGAATACAAGATGACTTAACAAATTAAGCAGGCAGTATTCATTCATCTTCATGGATTTAGAATCTACTGGGTATTCTGTGATAAGAATGCAAAGAATAAAGTACACAGCTCACAAAACTGTTTTTTTTTTCTCATTTACTCCTAGTTCTTTTTTCAAGTCCAACTACTTGTTAAATAGCTGGTGACTACATCAAAAGTAGATAATAGATTTTCTAGTGTTGTAGATGAATTTGTAGGGTTAGTTAATGCTATACATAATTTCAAAAGGCATATATAACAAAAGCAACCATTTGATAGTAGTAAACATAGAAATATATGCTCATTACTGAACAGTAAGTATGTTGCATATATCAAGAAGGTTGAATGCAGAGCTATGCTGCTGCAAAGTTCTTAAGAAAGTCATTGTGTTGACTTAGAGTCAAAGTTAGACATTGAGTTGAAAAATTATATCATCTAGAATGTACTGGGATGCTAAGATAAAACATATTCCAACTTTAAAAGAGAGAAAACTAACAATGTTATGATATTTTCTTTACTAGTAAATCAGTCTTTAAAGCTATATCCTGTGTTGATATGTTCACATCATCAACAATCAGATTTAGTTTTTCCTTCCAGTTAATATTTTATTACTTGCGAAGACACATTTTTCATAGCAATATCCATACTCATCAAAATCAGCAAAATCCTTACAATACACATTTTGCCATCTTTCTTCTTACAGCCAAATCATTGGTTGAAGGACAGCACCTTCTGAGGTAATCATGATAAATATTATCAAAACTATATAACTTGATTGGAGAAAATTGGAAGTGTTTCTGGCCTAATTAAAAGAGGCAAAGATAGTGCCCCACCAGAGCTGTGTGTTTCCTATCCAGATGACGACACGGTTGATTTCCACTCCTATGTGCTCCCTCACAGAGTGAAAGCTGAAATTTCACACTCAGTATGTCATGCATTTCCAGGATCTATAGAAAAATGAAAAACTTGTTGAGAAACCTGATGCTTTAATACTCAAAGGACAAAAAGTTTTGGTTCAGTGACTGGTTTGTACTCTTCATTCTTCATTGTATTCATTAGAAGCAATGGACAATTTATCAAATCACTTGAAGTTCAAATTTCCAAAACATAGGAAACAGATAAAATGTTGTTTCATGAAGAAGCAGATTTGCACTGACACATTTTTTCGCAATTTGTTCCAGTTTTTCTGTAGTTTGGACAATGTCAAGTATATGTGATGGCGACATGGACTACAGCCCAAGTTGGTTCTAAGTGAAGTGGGTTCATCCATCACTAACTTCTTGAAGATGCATGATCTTTGTTAGGTCTGATGAAAGCACCAATATTATGGTCTTGTGGAAAATATCTAAATAATATGAATTAAAGACTTTAGATAGGATCTCACAAAATGAACATTAAATAAATTTATTTAAAACTTGAAAATTATGACTTCTTTGTTATTATTATCTGCATGCCTTTCAATATCCATCTCTGGTTATTTTTGCATTATTGTATCAGTATTTGAGGAAGTGTTCTCAAAGCTAGAGGTCAAATTTTATATAAATGAATAAATGCAATAAATGTGTCAAATCTCTCTATCCTGCGATCTGTCTTTAGCCTATAAGGTTTGATCAACTGCCATGCAGTCAGAATCAAGTACATAAGTTCCAAATAAAAGGGTGATAAACATTTTTAATATGAGAAATTGAGGGCCTTCCCTAGGCTGTTAGTAGTGAATCACTGCTAGGCTAATGCAATAAGATTATATACAGAGAAGAACTTGTAAAAAACGCTTTGACATACTAGAGCCACTAAAAATTATTAAGATTAATTGGAGTCATAGAATCTCAAGAAGTCTGAGAAAAAATGAAATAATTCAGTCCAAATATCAGATGCTAAAACGTGAGTTACAAATTTTCAACACTCCTGCTGTTTTGACATTATGTGGCCCCAGCTACTCAGCCTTTCTTTACAGTTCTATAAGAATCTGAGGCTTTAATACTGTGCCCTCCTGAAGTTTCATTTGCAATCTAGACATCAGGCAGGATGGAGTAGCTATGTGATTCTGCTCTCCTTAAAAACATATTATCCCCTAATGGTATCTCCTCACCTTCCCACCCTTCCTGGGTGAGAATGGTCTGTGGCAGTTTAGAAATATGTGCTGTAAATTGGCAGGCACAAGTACCCTAAAAGACTATAAAATAAACATGAATCCCCTTTGAAAAAAATCTTTGTATTTTCATCACATCCCTTGTAAGCTAACACACTGCACTGTTTACAGTCTACCACTACAATATATTTTGAAACGATTACCTTCTTCTGAGTCGTTTGTGTCATAATGTTCTCCATAGGTACCCATAAAATGAAAATGTAAGCCGTTTTTATTGGCCACACTACATCTTAATTGAAAATATTAAGGGGGATTGCTCTCATACTGATTTTCCCTCTATTTAATTGGCTAATCATATGATATTTTTAATGGAATAATCGTGAAAGAAAATATGAATCTAATTTAAATTCAAAATGGATTTGGGATATTTAAGAGATTATCCCAGAGTAGCAGAGGGTGCATGAGGCAATAAACATCTGCTCAGTCCTGACCACTAGCCTTCATGTTTATGAGCTTGGGGGATATTTATTTTCAGGAGACATGATTCTCTACATTTGGGCTTCAGCTGTTTTACTGCTGTGATTTTAGTAAAAAAAAAATTAAATTTATCAGCAGATTTTTATCTGTTTTTTAAACCTCTTTTCTGCACTCCTACCCAAATGCAATTCTTAAAAAAAAATAGAAAATTATCTCAGGGAATCACTTCACTCTATTGAAATGAAAAAAAAAATTCAGCCATTAATTTATTGCTTGCTACAGAAAAGTAACAGATGAACCAAGCTAATAACAGCTAGGCATGTGGTAGTGTAAGACCATGGCAACTGTCGCGACAGAAATTTACTTTCATCTTTGTATTCATTGATATGCCTTTGACTATTTCCCATTGTTGTGATATAGTAGATCTACTCAAAGTTGAACAAAAGAATGGAGGTCCCAACTACTGAAAAGTGTTGGTAACGGTGAACATGAAAGGGTATAGGCTTATGAAGATTATTCCTCCTGTTTTAGAAGTCTCACTGTAGCAGCAACAACATGCAAGGGTCTACAAGTTCACCATTTGCATATTACACGTGACAATGTTGCAATGGTAAGTAGATGTGGTGTGATAAAGCATTCTGGTATGCATACCAGGGCATGTGAATTTAGTGTTATAGTAACTCTAGAAGAAATTCCAGAAATTTCAGGATCAAATTTCCTGCTATTCTCACTGCATGTGGTGGTTTGAGTATGCTTGGCTCATAGGTACTGGTACTGTTAGAAAGTGTGGCCTTGTTGCAGGCAGGATAAGTGTCACTGATGGTTGTCCTTTTGTAGTTTCCTCCTATGCTACAACATTACCCATTGTGATTAGAATGCTTCCTTCTAGCTGTCTGAGGATGCCACTCTTATCCTGGTTGCCTTTGGAATAAGATGTAGCAGGGACTACATCCTGCAGTGCAATGCCTACCTGTATGTTGCCATGCTTCCAGCCATGTTGATAAAGAACTAAACCTTAGAACCTGTAAGCCAGCTACAATTAGAGCTTTTCCTTTATAAGAGTTTCTTTGGACCCTGCCTCAATTCCAACCTGGAGATACTGGCATTTCCTGTGCCAGCCACCACTGTCTCCTAATATATTATATATTACCACAGTGCTGTTCAAATCAGTTTCAGGCAAATATGTAACCCATACCTTCCTGTTTTTCTTTATATCCATCCAGAGAAATCTTAGAAATAAACTCTGTGTTTCTTCAAAATTCCAAGTCACTCTTGTAAAACTCTCCTTTTAGTGATTCTTCCGGCTTCTACCATATGAACTGAATGAATAGCTCATGAGGAAGGTATTCCTCTCAACAGAGTTTCAACAGTCACCTGCCCTGATTGTGCATCCCATATCTTAGCTACACTAGTTACAAACTACATTTAAAGCTCTAAGTCTGCTTCTATTCCAAGGCTAGAAACTACCTACCAGCAAGTCACTGGCATTATCACTGTTCTGGACTTGTATTTGCAGAATGGTATAATTCTATCTATATAGCTTTATGGTTTAAATTCAGTTAAACAATTATGATTAAACTTAAGTACTTTTTATAGACTTCTCATTAGACACTGTTTCTACAGCCCAGGTCCTGATACTGACTTTCAGATTTGTGTTTAGTTTTTTAATACTTTCATGGAAATGTATGAAATCTTAAAAGACTTTGAGAGTCACAAGAAAGAATATGAGGATAGAAATTTTAAAAATTCTACTTTACTCTGTTAAGTAATACAGATTATATTTTTGTCTTAGAATTTTCACTAAAAATGGCTATGGGTTTAAGCAAACAGACCTATTATTGATTGTCAGTGGCATAAATGATCATTATGGTTCATTGTAGTTCAAAGCAAATTTTCTTCTCAAGATGAATGTCTCACCTAACAATAATTCATTTTTATTCAGGACCAAGCACTCAATGATATAACAGCTCAGAAGACAGAAGGAATGTGTAGAGAGAATAACACATTTAGGAAAGAGATCAATGTTAGCTTAACTGAACCATGAGGCAGAAATGTATAAGCAAATATGGTCTGTAACCTCATAATACTGTTTCTATTGCTACCTACTTAAAGTGTATTTTGAAAGGGGTAAAAAATAGTAAGTCTCTTTGTGTGGCCTGACATAAAGGTATAGCTGTGCATTGCTTAACATTGAAAATGCACTGTGAGAAGTGGGTTGATGTGGAACATGCTCAATATAAGCATCATATAATTTATTTATGCAAAATAAGAAGCCAATTTGATAGCAGAGGTTGAAGAATGCAATAGGCTTACTGTTGTGTGTGTATGTACAGTCCTATCTACAAAATATATTTTACTGTTTCAGAATGGAGTTGAAAACTTGGATTTCCACCATATACTTTCTGATATGGTTTGCTTCAACAGTGAACTATGCATGTTAATCTCAGCATAATTGTTGTTATGTCATGAATAAATTTAAGAAATTGAGTTATCTGAACTTGAGGATCTTCTCTCTTAGTTTTGCTTTCTGTTTGCCAAAGAATCCAAAGATTTCTGACTTATTGTTATACATGGTAGAGTGGTAGATTTTTCTGAAAATAATTGCTGGCATTTGATGCACACTGAAGAGTAGGTCACTACTAAGACATGTGCCATAAAACTGAGTACTTTTTTTTTCTGTTTCTTATTCTAGAATCTTTAAATAATGTTTGAATATAATATATGATATATATTTCCCAATGTTAAGCATCAAAATAATAACCATAGCAGAAGAAGACTTCTATTTATTTTATCTTGTGGGTTTAAGTATATTATTTTAAGACCATTAGGATGATAAAGTAATGTGTATCTATATTAGTCTGGCTCCTTGAGAGAAACAGAATTGATGGAATTAATATACATATATTACTAAAAATTAAACATATATTATACATGTTTGTAGTATGGGTGGTGTGGGTGTAGGTGATTTATTATAGTCACATAGAGGCAGTGATCTATCTGTTCAGTTAATTGCTATCATGCAATAGAAAGATCACAAATTCAGTAGTCATTTAGTCCATGAGGCTGGACATCTTGGCTAGCCTTCAGTCTGCTTTTTATTCCTGAAGAAGTAGAATCCTGAATACTAACAAAGGAATGCCACAGTAGCAGGACAGATAAACTAGCAGGATAGTAAGAGTGAGGGAAAACAGGAATAAAGCAAAGGACTTCCTTTTTCAGAGTTATTATATGTAGGCTTACAGCAAATGATATGGCCCAGATTTCAAATGCATCTTCGGATTCCAATGATCCATTAGAGAAAATCCTCCACAGGTGTGCCCAGCTATTTAAGTCTTAGCTGACTTCCAATTTTATCATGTTAACAACCAAGATTCATAACCACATATCTATTAAACCCTCCTGTGATGCCTTGTCAAAAAAAGTCACAATTTTATTAGTATGTTATAGTTATAGAGAACAATGAGTTTCATTGTGATATTTTGGTTGTTAAAGCCTAGCCTTTAACGGCTGAGCCATCTCTCCAGCCCTCATTGTGATATTTTAATCTGCATGTATTAAAATGTAGTCCTGTCTAGTATGCCATGACCTTCACTACATTGCCCTCCCTGTCCTATATTTCTTTCATCTTCTGTCATAGTCTATATTTTCATTTCATCGTTTTCATGGCACATCTCCAACCCCTTTGAGACAACATATAATGCATGCAGTATATGTTCATAGAAAAGTACAACTGCAAACAATTACAGAGATCAATGGTTCCAGGGAGTCCATCTGAATAGATGAATTTGCATGTTAACTCCTGTATCTATGACTCTGTGAACATTAAGGGATAAGGGACAGGAAAGGTTGCAACATTCTAAATACCAGGAAATCTATTGTTAAATATTATCTTCTAGAAAGAGCTACAAAATTTCCCCCAAATGGCCATATCAATAGATATGCTATTGTATAAGGGGACAAATTTCATGGGGTTTGACCTATAGACAGAGAACCAAAGCTGAGAGAGGAATAATTAGCTTCTGCTGGGGATGAGTCCTCTAAAGATTATTTGCCAGAATTTGGTCAACCCCAACACATAAATAAGAGAAACAGACTGGAAAGGGGAAAACATTTGAAATGTAATTAAAGAAAGCATCCAAGAAAAAAAAATAACAAAACAAAAAGAAACAGACAGCAGTAAGTTGCATTTACGTATTTGTCCATGCATATATTATATGTGTACATAGCAATAATAATAAAAAATTAACTATCAATTTTAAGTGAGGGGACATGGAGCAGGTTGGAGGGAAGATAGCTGGGAGCAGCCGGAGGGAGAAAGCAGAAGGAGGAAAGTGATGTAATTGTATTTTAATGAGGTATTTCCATAAAAGAAAGGGCCTGTCATTTTCACGATAGTGTAAGTGTCTACTCTGGAAAACATTAATGACTTTGTTCTTAGAGCATTACAGACAAGGCACTTTTCCTTCTAGACATAAGATATAGTAAGAGCATACAAATCAGCTTCTTTATTCACAAGTCGTCACTGTATGTCTGCTGGAAAGCAGAAACAGGCCCTTCTTAAAATCTGTGGGCAGTTTTATTCTGGAGTGTGGTATGTAGCTGGGGAGAGGTGAACAGCATGAAAACATAATTTTTTTTTTCTTGAGACAGGGTTTCTCTGTATAGCCCTGACTGTCCTGGAACTCACTCTGTAGACCAGGCTGGCCTCGAACTCAGAAATCCACCTGACTCTGCCTCCCAAGTGCTGGGATTAAAGGCATGCGCCACCACTGCCCAGAGAAAACATAATTTTTTATATGAGTTATTATTTGAAATGTATTTTTTAACATTATGTCAGTGGTGAGTTTCATATCAAATAGAAATGAAACTGACATCAAATATTACTTTAATTAATGGCAGACTTTACTATAGTTATTTGGTTCTTTTCTTTTTGATGTCACCAGCTTCAATTAATACAGGCATATTAAAGAAGAAGCAAAGAAGATATCCAACATAAGTTAGATTCATGAAAGGGAGAAAAGCCTGCATACAAAGTTACACATGATTCTATTACATAGAAAAGAGTAAGGTTGCATGTCACTAAGAGTCAAAAATTCAAGAGTTTGAAAAAATATTTCTACTGATAGGTAAAAGGAAAAAGCCAAACACAGTAAGTGTAAATGTAACTTTTATTTGCCTAATCCAATTTTCTTAGCCTAGGCTTCCTACCTCCATCTGCTAACTTAAGCCTGGTCCTGGAAGCTTCTAGTTTCATAAAATCTTATCTAGGCCAAGAGTGTTTTCAGGCTCTGAGACTTACTGATGAATAAGCTCTTCCTTTCTAGTTCTTTCTGAAAAAGAAAAGAAAGGCTGTTTCAACTCAGCTGTGCTGGCTCAAAGTTCTTTCCAAACTGACTAACTCAATCCAGCTTCTCTCAGCTTCTCACTGACTTGCTCTGCTTGGCCGCATACTAACTTTGGTGATTTGCTCTAAACTTCTGGCTCCTTCTTATTTTCTACTAAAATTGGATTAGGCAAGTAAAAGTTACATTTACACTTACTGTGTTTGGCTTTTTCCTTTTACCTACCAGTAGAAATATTTTTCCAAACTCTTGAATTGTTGACTCTGTATTCAACTGGCTTTGCTGACCTTTACTGAATTGTATGAACTCTCTAATGAACTCAAGTCCATTACACTGTACCCCAACATATGAACTGAACTGCCCCAAACTCCACTGCACTGAACTCAACTGACTAAGCAGAATTGATGCCTGAGTGCAGGGATTAAAGACATGGATTTATCTCTCATGGACTTACCTCTCATGGACTTAAGTACTTTTTTTTAAACCTAGGACATGCTCTGTTGACCAGGACCAGGATGGCCTTGAATTCAGAGATCTGCTTTTCCCTGTCTTCTGGGATTAAAGGTGTGAAATTAAAATTCCTATACAGGTTAAGTATAGGTACATAGAGATAATTGTTTCCATACAATTAAGTGTTAAGAGATAGTATATTTATTTGAATGTATATGCCTTCTGTCAATTTCTCCAATAATATAGTGATAGT
This sequence comes from Mastomys coucha, assembly GCF_008632895.1. NCBI lineage: Eukaryota > Metazoa > Chordata > Mammalia > Rodentia > Muridae > Mastomys > Mastomys coucha. The sequence goes on along the minus strand of NW_022196895.1, from coordinate 23,561,940 downwards.
TTCCATACCTAACTATTGAAAGAGAAATTTGATGGTCAATTATATTTCAAGGAAAAAAAGTTGTTTTTCACCTGGGGTCGTGAAATTTCAACATAGTCAAAATGAATGAAAAAAATGTCATGGGAATTCAGTGCTGGGGAACTTTGACTCTCTTCGTGTGTCTTTCTGGACCAGTACCCCTGGGTAACCTCCTTTTATCGTTGGACATCGACACTATGCTTCTTAAACTCTCACATGCAAATGACTTGTCTTCTTAGGAAGCTCATTACACTATTGAAACTTTATAGGAGATGAAGTGACATAGGAAATTTAGAGTCGCTCACTGCCATTATGATCACATTAATTAAGCAATATGGCCCAGCACTGCAGCAGCTACATTGTGTTAATTCATATCTTCCGATGAATGTTCGACATGGGGCTTAGGAATGAGGCCGCAGGACTCCCATTATCCCCATTGAGCCACATGGATTAATGGTAGACACCTGCTCCTCAACTCGGCCATTGCAGGTAGCAAGGAGTTATGCCTTATATAACCCTTTGTGACAACATAATTGTGTCAAAACCCTTTTCAATGTCTCTGACTTATATTCAGTTATTCTCCCATACTGGTTTTCATGTTAATAATATAATTAAAAACACAAAGTTAATTTCAAATATATAATTACAAAATCAGAACTATCATATATAATTACAAAGTCAGAACTATTTAGGATGACTCGAATTTTATAGGGGGACAGTTTGCTGTTTTCATGTAAACATTGAATAAGGCAAAATTTGAAGTAGGAGAATATGAAAGGATATATTTTGAAAGATATTATCAATTTAACTTGGATTTTAGAATTCTAAGCCTGAGAACAATACAACAGATACCCTAAAAATGTACACACATACTTCAGGACTTAGTAATGTTTGAATTCAGATCAAGAGAATTCTTAAATTCTGTAAAGCACTAAGGATTCTAATGCAATTCAATTGACATTCTCCTTCTCAAGTTGTTACTCTTTCATTAATGTTAACTTCTGAATAAGACCTAGACATTCTTATGAAAATTTCTACGCTAATTCAAAAGTCCAAAAACTGCAGTCTCTCAATACACATCACAATTATTTGAAAATACATTATGTAGAATTTATGGTACTAATTTCAGATAGCACAGTCAATCAAGAAGCTCAGAGACATGAGTTTTCATAAAAAACAAAAGACAACTCTGGGTAATTTTGAAATATACCAAATCTTAAGAAACGCAGTTATCACTGAAATATTAGAACTGTGTTTCTAGTGTTTTTGTATTTTGCTTTGATAATAAATTACAAGGTTCCTGTTTCTTTCAGAAAACGAATTGGGTCAACATTTAGGACTCTATTTTTAATAGTATTTATTCAATCTGGTTGGCCTTTTCTCCATAATATATTTATCAAAGAGTAGCTCCAATATATGGCCACATGGCCACAGTCACATAACTTCTGCTTCACTAGAGTTCAGCTGTGCAATGCTTTATTTCAACTAGACTCTATCTTGTCCATGCTTATTCTACTCTGGCTTCCACTTTGTTCACTTTTATATTTTTTAGTAGAGAAGATTCCTGAATTAATCCTGAAGTGTAATTGATAACCATATGTGTAGTTTTTAGATGCCTGTATCATATTCACCTTTTTTGGCATCCTCGTAAAAAGATGCACAAATAAACTTTTCTGACCAACTTATTCTAACAGATCCACCAGCATTGGAATTCAAGTTGAAATACTATGTTGTTGTATTTCCTGAGCACAATTCTCTTCCTGAAATATTTTCTCACATTTCTACTGTTAAGATCCCTTCCTTGTTCTTTATGGCATCTTTCAGATGCTAGTTGTGTGGTGCGAATCATTTTTGAAGTATTTTCTCTGAACACATTTTCTTATTTTATGTTTGAATCTGAAAGTATTGCTCATTGGAATATGAAAAGTTGTCAGTAGTTATATCTCTGTCTAGTCTTCGCCAACCAATACTACTATATCTTAGTTAGTTCTTTGTTACTAAACCTAAGACACAAAAAATATAACAAATTCTGTCTATGATCTTCCTCACTATCTGTGTGAAGTCAGCAAATTTATGACTAAGGGAATCACATAGCAGTTTTTACTGGTCTACATTCCAGTGCAGAGTACCCTTTTCATCACATACAGTTTATATAATGAATTCTGGTACCAGACAGGCTTGCTCTAGTTGAAAGATGTGGTAAATATTATCCCCCAAATTTCAGCCAATGGATGACAGTTCTTAAAGTTCAGAAAAAATGTTTGACTTTTTTCCTGGGAAAGACAGAAAGAGAGCCAGAGAAAGAAAACATCATAGTGAAAAAGACTGAATGAAATGACAAAGTCATTGAGTGAGGGAAAAAAATTGGGAGTGGGATAAAACTGTGTAAAGTTGATCCAAATGTATTGCATGCATATGCAGATGTTAAACAAATTATATTAAAGAAAGAAAAAGGTAGTATTCTTTTGTTTGGTAAGCTGTACCCCCCCAACGGTGACAAGACCTGTGACAGTGTAAGTTCTGGCCACAGGACAGCATGGTTACATGTGTGATTAGAACCAGACCACATTTACTTGGTGTTCTAGTATCACAGCTGACTTCTAACAAAGTGGGAGTGTTTGTTAAAAACACACTATTTTCTATATTTAAGTGCAAATGAATCTCCTCATTTAGGTAAATGTAATAAAGCCAAGCCTGCCATAATTCTTTTAAAGTACAAATTGTATTGGGGTAAAGAGGCTAAATATATAATTTGACAAATACTTATTTGAGCCTATAAACTTCCAGCAGAATGAGATGGAGCAAATATTCTCACTTTAAAAAATATCAAGCATCTAACCTCTGCTTGAGTCTGAGCTTGACCCGCAGCTCTGGGGCATAACTCAAAATTTGAGGCTAGAGAGTCTCATTTGCAGACAGTTAGACCTAGGATAAGACTCCACAGTCTCTTTGCATATGATGGCAATGGTGGAACTTTAGCCACCTTATTTCCACTCCTTTATCCCCTCATACATCACCACAGAACCGTCGCTTGCCTTCATCTAAACAATTTCATTTGTACTTATGAAATCGTTGCAGCCAGTAAGCGGAAGGCATGGGAAAGGCTCAAACACAGGCACCTTTTCCCATCTGAATATCACAGATCTTGTCTCTCACTGTGGTATAAGGTCTCTGATTACATCAGCCTCTTTAAATTATGCTGAAATGAAGGCCATTCAATTTGCCACAATCAGTAACTTTCGAAAGAGCTCATATAATTGATTTCACAGTCATATAGGCATAGGTGACAGAGAGGCGCAGCTTCATTTAGGCAATGTTTTCTTTCATTCCAAAGTGCAGTATTCAATAGAAATCAAATTCTTTCCTCCAGTAGTTGGCAGCTAAGCTGTGGTACATGCGAGGTTTGGGGGGTTTTTTACTTCCCTTTTTTCTTTCTTTTCTTCTTCCCATCCTATGGTACAGTATCATGAAAATTGAAATTAATGCCCAGGGTGATCTAATATAAGTCAGTAGGCTACAGGTAAAATAAATTCGTTTTTGAAGCTGGACCTGATGAGTATTTCAGCCAGAAGGCAAGGAGCTGTTCTGAATGCCATTCCAACCTCCAGGAACATTTGCTCCAAGAGGAAGGGTTTCAGTGGCCAGCCAATGGAAAGGTTAGATGTGCATACAGACATTGTGTCACATAGGAAAAATGGAGTCAGATTTTCATTCTTTGGGTGATTTGTGAATGCTTACAAATCCACTATTTCTGGGAGCAAATGTGTCTTGGCATCAGCAAGGCTTGCTTTTCTGACCTTGGTTTTGATAACAAGGAGGCTGAATTCCCAGTTTCAATGCACAGAATGTGAAACAGCTAAGGTAGATAAAAAATAAAAACTTAAAATCAACATCCTTCTGATTTTTTTGTTTGAGAGTTACATAGTTTATCCATAATATATACCTTTATTTGCTTGGTGACAGGTATGTGCTCAGGCCAAAAACAAACAAACAAACAAACAAGAAAACAAAAAAACCCACTAACTCTCTCTCTCCCTCTCCCCCCTTCTCTCTCTATCTTACAAACACAAACACACACAGACACACACACACAAATGGTAGATTTAGATTCAATTCTTTGTTATATCCCTCTCACCCAGATAGCCTCAGGCCAGTCATATCTTTAATACTGTTTGATGAAAGTCTCTCCTTGATATTTTACAATTGTTATTAATATACTGTTTGTTCTGGTACTAGCTTGGCAATTCAGAATAATTTTTTTGGTCCCTCAGGCTTGCATAATTATCTGTCTGTCTGCCTATCTACCTATCTACCTATCTACCTACCTACCTATCTGTCTATCTGTCTATTTATCTATCTATCTGTCTATCTATCTATCTATCTATCTATCTATCTATCTATCTACAGATCTACCTATTATCTTTCTTTACCTACCTGTCTAACTACGTATATGAGTTTTTAAGACAGGATCTCCCTATGTAGATCAGGCTGGTCTAGAAATCATAGAAATCTTCCACATTCTGCCTCCTCAGCACTAAAATTATAGGCTTGTGCCATCATGTCCAGCCAACCTCACTGTACTCAACTAGGGCACTAAAACCCTGTATCATAGAGTTTTTAACCCCATCACATTATATAATTTCAATCAAGAATTTACCATAATATATCACAAAAATGAATGATTTCAGAGTTGTTAATAGTATGGAATTATATTTTATTGTTACAAATATTCATCCTGGCTTGAAAAGTAAGTACCAAGTCAATTATCATACACAAACTCCAAACATGACATTCATTTTTAAATTATTTATTTATTTACATCCCAATGTTGCCCCCCTCCCAGGTTCCACTTGCAGATTCCTCCCCTATTTTCCTTCCCCCAATCCTCTGAAAGGGCAGCCCCCAGGTATCCTCCTACCCTAGTGCATCAATTCTTATACTTTCACATCTTAATACTATGCTGAAGAAAGTACATCCATTTGACTTTGTAAGGGGTCATAATATGTAACAGGCAGAAGTTCTATGTTTCTAAAAAGCAGTCAAAAATATTTGTCTCCCTGTGTCATTCAACTATTCAAAATGTATTTAACTTTCAGTAATATCTAAAAGATAGCCCATAGTCCACAAGACAGATTTCACTAGATTTTCAGAAATTATAACCTTTCAAATGTAATGATAAAAAATTTGCACTAGAAAAAAACATAATTTTTATAGTAGAAAAATTATTAATCTTTCTAAAACTGTCTTATGGTCACAGCTACTCTGTAGGCTGTGTTTTTTCATTTGTCTCTCTGAATGTGATCTTTCCACTTCTCCAGCATGTTTTGTGCTGTAAACCATCAATATTAATGCAGTAAATGAAAGGTCATCTGCCTTTTGAATTGCTTTCAGTATGGATGGAGATGAGAAGGAAGTACAGTTCTAGATTTGGATTATTTCTTCCACTCAGAACAGCATATTCTCCTGCCAAGTACCACAAGTCTTGCCTTTCTTCAGCAAACTTCCATTTTCAAATTCTGAGAGTCATCTTATTTATTCTTTGATCTTAACATGTGTGTGTGTGTGTGTGTGTGTGTGTGTGTGTATGTGTGTGTGTGTGTGTGTGTGTGTGTGTGTGTGAACTAGTATTCCCTTTACTTATATTTTCATGTTTAGCCATTCTAAGTACATCTTCTGTTGTATGAGGAGACCCTAATTTGTACCCTAAGGTCAAGACACCGTTTCTCTTCAGAGACTTAGCATCTGCTGGATTGTCTAGTCAACTGGCACTGATTAACATTTACAGATGCAAATTAAGAGACTGCATAGAACACATCAGATCAAATAAAATGAATGGGCTACAGGATTATCTGTAGAGAGAAGCATGGCTGGAAACAGAACCATGATCCACTGTTATCCCAGCACACAGAAGAGTTATCTAAGACAATCTTACCCCTTCTCTTCTCAGCAAAAATATTACTTAATCATTTCATCATTTTCTTAAAGATTCACTGGAATTATTATTTTAATAGGTCACCAGAAGGCAGTCTGAGTTCTTAAGAGTCATAAACTCTGGAAGGCTAGAGATATCTTTGAATTGTATTCATTATTCCCTTTCTCCAATTCAAAGCATTAATATAGAGGTGTGTGTGTTTGTGTGTATGTGTTTCAGATCCCACACAAACAAAGAGCAGCACAGACTACCACCAATATATTCAGCGCCAGCACCAGCACAACCACAACCAGTACCAGCAGTAACACCAGCACCAACACTGCCACCATCAGCATCAGCACTAACAGCATTAATACCAGCACAAACAGCAGTACCAGTACCAACACCAGGAGCAGTACCAGCACCAATACCAGGACAAACATAAGCATTAGCACCACCAGCAGCAGCAGCAGCACCAGGAGCATCAACATCAGCACCAGCACCAGCACCAGCACCAGCATCACTAAGCAGCAACAGCAATCTCAATGGCTAAGTGAATAAAGAAATCTAGTTTTCTCCAATGATTGTAAAAATCCACACTCCTTTCAAGCATCTTTCCCTGAATTGATAGAGCTGAATAAACAAAGTTAGAGGAAACCTAATGTTTTAGATCAGTTTAAATGGCTGTCCATGCTTTAACTAATGGGAAACTACAATAGAAGGAATTATGATCACAGGAACAGATGAAAAGGAATAAGTATTCTATAAGATTTCACAAAAGTTGGAAGGTGGTTATATTCTACAAAATTACTTTCCAGGTAAATCATGAATGATTTTTTATTAGATATTTTCTTTATTTACATGTCATGTGATTTCTCCTTTCCCAGTTTCCCCTCCAAAAAAAAAAAAAAAAACCCAAAAAACAACAAGAACAAACCCCTGTTGTCTCCCCTTTTCCCCTGCTTGTTACCCCACCCTCTCCCACTTACTGGCCCTGGCATTCCCCTACACTGGGGTACAGAACCTTCTCAGGGCCAAGGGCCTCTCCTCCCATTGATGACTGACTTTGCAATCCTCTACTATACATATGCTGCCAGAGCAATCAGTCCCACCAATCATGAATGACTTTAAGTCTATGTACACTGCACAAAAGTGATTGTTAATGCACTATACAAGAAAAAGCCAAACAGGAGGGCCTATAATACTCTTTATACTAATTGGTAAAGAAAGTATAATTGTTAGATTTAACTATAAATTTGACACAATTCTGAATTGAATAGGAAGAGATTCTCAAGGTTTTCTCATATTGGGTTTGCCTGTGAGCATGTCTGTGGGTTATTGTCTTTAGTAAATTGAAGTAAAAATGTTGAACCCATAGTTGGCAGCACCGTGCCTTTCTTAGGACATTTGGAGTTGTATAAGAGTAGTGAAACAAGTTACCAAACTAGAAACCTAGCGGGCACTGATATCATGCACTCTGCTCCACTTTGGGTAAGATCTGACCATCTGTTTTAGGTCTCTGCCATTGTGACTGCCCCTCAGTGAAGTACTATAACCTTAATTTGTAAAATGAAATAAACACCTACCCCTCCAAGCTGCTTTTGGTCTGGGTATTTTATTACTGCAACCAAAATGAAACTAGAACAAAAGACAAGCACAATACATAGCATAATTTTTCCAGATGATAATTTGGAACAACATAACAAAAGGTATGGGGATATATAGAGTGTAAAACATTAGCCCACAAAATTATAAAGACTAAAATTACCTGTGCTTACTCAAAGTAAGACATACACAATGGGACATGAAGAGTGGCTAGTCTCTATTTTGTATTTCTTAACCCTGACTTCAGAAATGGCTGGTCACAGACATCTCAGGTTATGTATATACAAATTGCTTGATACAATACTATTCTGGCATATTACAATGCTATTGCAACAGGAACTCTTTCTAAGTCATCATCTCTGAGTAGACAAATCTTTCTGATTAACCCCATGTATTTTATGCTTTTAAAATTTCATATATGTACAATATATTTAAACCATCTACATCTCTATCTAATTTCCCCATACCAAGAACCCAATATGGGAGGAAGCTTCAGTATTTTAGATGCATTTGAAAGGTACTTCTTTGTCCTATTATGGTTAAGATAGCTGGTCTTTTCTGTGGCTCAGTCTAGAAAAACCCATTTTGGTTGTTGTTGTGTGGTGGTGTTGGTGTGTGTGTGTGTGTGTGTGTGTGTGTGTGTGTGTGAGTGTGTGTGTGTGTGTATATTTCCTGTGGATATTAAACATAAGATTTAAATTATAAAATAGCCAAGAGATATATTTCTACAGAGCAAATTTGAGCAGTATTAAAGTTTATGCTGCTTAAATCACTTCAGATTGTAGGATATTCAGATCTCCGAATTTTATGATAATGTCAAGAGAGCTTCTGGTGAGTCCCATTAATTTTTTGGTATTGTTTAATTTTACATGAGTAAATATAATTACTCCTTTTGTCATGAAGAGCAAGTTCTAATACCAATTTATAATTCATGGAGCTAATTATGTTAACGAGGCGGCAATCTTTCCTCTGCTATCTCCCCTGTAATTTTAAAGGATTTTGATTTTTTCCCCCTTCCCTCTACAATTTCTCTTCCAGCCATGAAAAGGAAGTGTACACATTTCATCTGTGATATAATTATTTACCATGGCAACAGTTTGTGAATGGGATTGGGAAGTTGCACAGAAAGAAAAAGCAGCTTAAGGGGAATAGCTTAAAAAAAATCCTTTGAAGGCAAGTGAAGAGGCCTTTCAGGTGGGAGCGGGTTTTGTCTCCCCGACATTTTAAGGAGGGTTTCAGCCTTGCAGAACATTGTAAAAACTATTGTTGGTCTCAAAATAAAAGAGCTTATTTTCTGCCATTGCGTTTTCAGAAAATCACCTTGATTAAGAGCTTGGCAGAAAATGGAAACCTACATTTTTCCCCCTGCACTTGAATTAACAACCTCCAGGAAAGCAGAGTGAAAATGCTTTCTTTTACATCTCAGAGGGCATAGACAGGGCATATGAGGAGGGGAAAGAGGCTTTGGCTTGATGTATCCAGCAATAACCCTGAACCCTATATAGCAAACAAAATCTTCCTTGCATTGTAACTACAAATGCCAAAGGAAAAAAATCTATCCAAATCCAGTGGCCCAATCTTTGGAATGCACATGAGGCTATCACAGCTTCTTTCATTAATTCCATTGTTCAGAAGGATGTTGAAGACATTTAGCTCCCATGTGAATAAATATACTTCCAAAAATACTAGCATGCAGATTAAGATCATATTAGTAATGAAATTAAAGTTATCATGTATCCTAAGCATTTCTATGAAAAATATTACTTCTCAAGATTTTCTTTCTTTTCAGCATTCAGGAAAAAAATGCCCCTTAAGTTTTGTTTAATCCTTCTACATTGCATGCTATAGTCATATCTTTCGTTCAAATACTTTATTTGTATGTTTAATTACGTATATGTGGGTAATGAAGGAGTGTGCTTGTGAGTGGGTCTAGAAAATGGTGTCAGACCCCTCCAGATGGGGTTGTAGGCATTTGGAAGTTACTTGAAATGGATACTGGTAAGAGATCTTGGATCCTTTAAAGGATCCTTAATACATGTTATTAACCATATCTTTGTAGCCATGATAAAATTACTTCTATTGTATCTTCCAGGATGCTGAGGGTATTAATAACCATGGAGAAATTACAGTTGAGATATGACACAGTACAAGGCTCTATCTCGGTATATAGATATAGGATTTAATTGCTATTAAATAAAATAAAATAATTTAATTTAATTATTATTATTCTATATTAGGTATCTACCTTAATATTAGAAATAGAAAACCATAAAATATAGAAACAAACCTGATGACACACATTTTAGAATGGAAATATTAAAGGTAATTTGATTCTTTTAAAAGGGAGTTCCTATGTCCAAGTTACAGAAGCGTCAATTTGATGGCCCAGTCATAAGATGATGAGATTGTAATGGGCTGATCACAAGAGAGCCTCAGTGCCCATTAGAGGGGTTGATTTTGGAATTCTGTATCCTTGTAAAAACTGCCATGGTATAGGCACCAGGAATAGAGCCCTAAGGGACAAAGACTGGAGGATTGCTATGTCTTGATTGCTAAGTAAAATGTAGTGAGCTCTAAGCTATGTTAAATAACTTTTCTCAAGGTTTAAGATGGGGAGCTAGAGAACAGCATAATGAGTGTTCACAGAGATTTTCTTGATGGTTGTGGCTAACTTGGGAGGATCCAGTCCACTGTGGGTAGCATCATCCTTACTTAGGACAGTGGCCATCAGCTGCTTTAGAGAGCTAGGTGAACATATGCCAGAGAGAATGCTTACTAACATCAATTCTCCTTGTTTCCCACTTCAGCTTCCATCAGTGAAAGACTCTGTCCTGGAAGTTTAATCCAGGCACTTTTGGACACCTCAGCAGAATGCTAGTAGAACAACTACTCTAAGGCTAATTTACTGTACACATAGGTCTATCCAATGCAGAAGTATATACTACACAGACACACACAGACAGAAACACACACACAGCTACAAATGGAGAGTGTGTGAATGAATAAATACAAGAACCATGTGCTTTCCAAAGCTTTCCAAAGTGACCTCTGAAGCTCATAAAGGTTGAGGTTTAAGTCTCTGAAGCATCTTACTTCTACTATACAATTATGTATTCAACCAATGTGTATTAGTTGAGAGCATAAAGAATTTTAAAAGCAAACACTAAAAAAGGTTGAGTATATCTACATGAGGGATAAAGGGGGTGAGAATCTTTTTATAAAAAAAAATACATATGCTGGCTAGTCATGAGAAATTCAAAGGGGAAATATATTTCTATGTATTACAAAGGATGTGTGAAATTCACTTTGTGTCAGAGAGGACAAAATATAGCCCTCCATGTCTGGACCTAAGTTTCCTGCATAGAACCCTAGAGTAGCAGTGCCAACAAATCCTGGCATAAACTGAACTTGGCCTTTTGTCTCTGTGGCTGCAATGAGGTGAAGTTATTCTTCTGAAGGAAACATAACTTAGGTATGTCCTGAATTCAATAGATAGTACTGCTAACATAGTGACTACAGCTAAGGGTGACTAAAATATGATCCGACCGAGGCATTTGTACATTTAACCATCTGATATCTTCCAATCCAGAAAGCTCCCAGCCTGTGAAGGAAATTACTTCAGCAAACACAGCATGTAACTTAGTCTTCACTCTGTCTTTCTTAGGAGATTACAGGCTAATTTTGTCCTTCTTGCTATATCTTTTATTTATTTCATTTATTTCTTCGCTGTACATATCCTTCTTGCAATTTTCCTTTTTTTGTGGCCTTGAAGCAAAAATACATCTGCTCTGTTTAGAAACTCTAACCTTGGACATGAAACTTTCTCTTTAAGGTACCCATTCAGTGAACCCTTTGCTGGTACCAGGGCAAGTTGTAAATCTGTTTGTGCTGATTTGCATAAGTCTATGTTACTCAGCACACTACTTCAGGAGCTCTTTATGTCTTGACAGCAAGCAATGCTGGAAGATACAGAATGCTTCTCAAAGATGAGTTATACCATCAAACTGCCATCTCTCTATGGGTTGGGGGAGGATGGAAGTGGGTGTGGCATTACTATTATAGATTGAAGGAAGAGAGAAGGAAGCCATCAGAGCAGTACTCATCCTACCACTGAGAAAGAGTCTAACACAAAGAATGCTATTTCCAGGATTAAGGCCTTAAAGAAACTGAGGAAGGCAGTCTACCACAGTGATATAAGGTACTCTTTTGATCCTACTTGTTTAATAGGCCATCTTCTGGTTAGGGGTTGACTTGTCTGAAGGTCTGTCTGCAGTAGCTATTGCAATCTGCATATTCCCATGTCTTGTACTCTTGTGCTTCATCTTAAATCATACAAGTGAGTATCCTAATTCTGAGACTATCTAGACCAGGTTCAGCACTGGTAAATATGTAAGTAGATATGTGTGAAATTCACTTTGTGTCAGAAAGGACAAAATATAGCCCTCCATGCCTGGACCTAAGTTTCCTGCACAGAACCCTAGAGTAGCAGTGCCAACAAATCCTGGCATAAACTGAGCTTGGCTAGACAGGACCACCCCCTAAGAATGTGAATCCTTGAGGTCTGATCTTCTGGCTTCCCTGACAGGACACCTGGCATGCCTTATCTCTCTGGTTAGGGAAGGGAACTATTTTAGTTTTGCTTTACTCTTCTATGCAACAAAAAAATATGATTCCTGGAAATGTGTTCTCACATACATCTGTGCATTTCTGGGGCTGGACATGTAGATATTGAGCAAGTTGGTCGTAAAGGTATCTTTATGGGATATGTTTTCTGCTTCTGGGGCACAGCTAATTTATTTAGAACTGGCAACCATTAATCTGTTGTTGAAATTGGGTAATGATCACATCTTCCTTCTAGATGCATATAGCTTAGACAGATTTCTCAAAACATCATATAAAACATGTGTATTAGACACATGATGTCTTCTAAGACTTGAAAGAATGAGTAGACAGCCTGTACAGTTTTGATAACTGGAATCCTCCATGACCCCTTATAAGGAACACAACCGTAGAGCTTTCTTGTTACTATCACAGAATTCCTGTTTACACAACATAGTTCAAAGCCAGCCAATAATTTTCCTACACTTACCACGTATCAAACATTTCTCAGGTCCTCTCCAGGACACTCTAGTGAACCAGAGGAGAAAGTAGATGTTTAAATGGCACTGACCATCAAAGTTCTCTACCATTAAGGAGTCCAGGCCACATGGCAGATTAGTCTATAGCAGTTGGGAAATAGTATTTGCCAGCCCCTTCTGTGAGCAGATGGCTGATTCATAGCATCATGAAATAAAGGAGAGAAAAAAGGAAACATGAGCAAGTTAGAACTGTAGTGTGCTTGCAGAAAATGTGAAGACAGGCCCCTTGCTTCCTTTGTGTCTCTCCATTCCTACCTCCAAGTGGTTTAGAATTGAAATGCAGACAAAAGCAACTCCAGATTTATTTGGCTCTGCCATATTAACCATAAAAAAGATCTAGCCTGTTCCAATCTTCACCCAGCAGTAAACTATAAATCCAACTTCCCCTCTCTGCTGGGAAATAAAAATCCAAATACAGTAGCATCCTAATAATTATCAAGAGTTGAGCAGCACTGGCAGTGTGCAATGTACAAGATTCAATTTTAACTAGTGATTACAGACGGGCAACCTTCTAGCCCTGAATGTCAAACGGCCATGTCACTTTCTCCTGTCACGGAGTATGTCAGACTCACTGCAGCCTGGTGACTTTCCATCAGAGGTAATGAATCTTGTCCTCCTGAGATGGGAAGTGTCACTATGCTTCCCCCCTGCCTTTTTTCCACCCCCCACTCCTCATTCCCTTCCTGCCACCTGTCTAGGTCCTAATAATTAAGAAAAAGATGTTGTGTGTGACTGCTTTTCACATCCACACCAGTGCTCTTCTTCGATCAATTTAAATTGTTTGGTCAGTCATCGGCTTGCAAACTGTATGTTATGAAATTGCCAGTCTGTTTACGTTTATGGCCCTGGAGTCTCATGCATTGAGCTCTCTTGTCCTTGGGCAATAAAAAAAAGAGTGTATGTTGGGTGGTGGTGGGAGGAGGGAATTTGTGGGAGAAAGAAAGGAAGTTAAATGCTGACCTTATAACCTGCATGGTTTGGGGCTTCAGTCCAACTTCTGAGTCTGATAACTTGCTTTTAAATCTCAAGAATTTAGCATTTTGCTTCTGACCTTCCTGCAATTGGACAGCATCAGTTCTGATGAGCATGGCTTTCACATCAAATTCCACCGAGTTGTCCCAGAGCGTACAGAACCAGCAACGACTCTAACTGAGAGACTGACACGGACAAAAGAATCTAGACAAACACTGACCTTATGTGTTTCATGAAGCACAGATTATACGTGTGCACATACATAACCAGTTTTTAAAAGAAAGCAAATTCTTTCAATATACCTAACTCTTAATGTTTACCCTACAATCTTGGGAAATTGGGAAATGTATACATAGTTGACATGGTATGAATTTATTTCAAATTATAGTAAGAAAATTCCTATTAATTTTAATACACCACCAATGTTATGCATATATTACATATATGTTACCTGTATTACTCAGCATTTTACATTGGGAGGAGCAACAGTGTCAAGCGGACAGACTCCCTAGAACTCCAGTAACTGAATCACCAACCAAATAGTACACATGGCGGGACCCATGGCTCCAGCCACATATGTTGCAGAGGATGGGTTTGTTGGACATCAGTGGGAGGAGAGGCCCTTGGGCCTGAAGGCATTCGATGCCCCAGTGTAGGGGAATGCCAAGGCTGGAAGGCAGGAGTGGGTGGATGGGTAGAGGATCACCCAAATAGAGGCAGAAGGAGGGGAGATGGGATAGGGGGCTTCTGAAGAGGAGACCTGGAAAGGGGATAATATTTGAAATATAAAGAAAATATCCAATAAAAGGGGTAAAAAGAAAATAAAACCAAGTGCTGTAGGAACAAAAATAAAAAATAAAAATTCAACATGGTGACATTGGGCCTGATCCTTTCCTTCCTGTATTATGCTGTATAAGGCACACATATAGGAAGAAAATAATTTGATAGGTAAGAAGTGGTAAGGATCTTGCACTTATGGATGGCAAACCTTGTAGGAATTAAGTCAGTTGCACTCATTATTTCTAATGAAATTCATGTTTGACCAAGAGGGTCTGGTGTTAGAGTCAACCAAACAAAGTATTCTAAGTGTTGCAGAGACAAAATATGGAACAGAGACTGAAGGAAGGACAATCCAGAGACTGTCCCCCACCCCACCCTCCATATTCAGTCCTTCCCATATTCAGTCACCAAACCCAGACACTATTGTGGATGCCAACAAGTGCTGGATGACAGGAGCCTGATATACCTCTCCTGAGAGGCTCTGACAGTTCCCGACTAATACAGAAGTAGAGGCTCAAAGCCATTCATTGGACTGACCACAGAGTCCCCAATGAAGGAGCTAAAGAAAGGACCGAAGGAGCCGAAGGGGTTTGCAGCCCCACAGGAGGAACAACAATATGAACTAACTAGTACCCTCAGAGCTCCTAGAGACTAAACCACCAACCAAAGAGTACACATGGTGGGACTTATGGCTCCAGCAGCATATGTATACCAGAGGATTGCCTAGCTAGTCACCAATGGGAGGAGAGGCCCTTGGTCCTATGAAGTTTCTATGTCTAAGTGTGGGGGAATGCTAGGGCTAGGAAGTGAGAGAGGGTGGGTCAGTGAGCAGGGGAACAGGAGAGAGAACAGGGTTTTTTGTTTTGGTTTTTTGTTGTTGTTATTTTTGTTTGTTTGTTTGTTTTTAATTTTATATTATTATTTTTTCTTTTTTTGAGGGGAAAATGGGAAAGGCCATATCATATGACACGTAAATAAAGAAAATATCTAATAAAAAATTTTTAAAAAGAAAGTATCCTAAGGAAAAACAGTAGTTTTTAACGTGCCTTGTATTCAACAACACTTTTTGTGACACAAAGCAGTATCTCTGAATTTGGCTTTAGGAACTGTGTGTCCCAAGGAACACCAGCAGCAAATTGGAACTGAGATCATTTAATCCATGGTCCTCTAGTCTAAATCAGCAGATTAGGAGGCAGAATCAAGGTTAACCATCATGTCAATGGTGGTTTAAAGGATCTGGGTGGCAAACGCTTTCCTTTGGTGAGTAGGCCTTTTCTTCTTCTGAGTAGCCTTCTCCCTTACTGGTAAAGACTTAAAAGAGAAATACTTATGTATTAGTTGGGTACTGTCTGAGCCTCTCAGGAAACAGCAATATCAGACTCCTGTCATCCAGCACTTGCTGGCATCCACAAGAGTGTCTAGATTTAATGATTGAATATGGGAATGATTCCCAGGTGGAGCAGTTGCTGAATTGTCCTTCCTTTAGTCTCTGCTCCACAGTTAGTCTCTACAACTCCTTCCATGGGTATTTTGTTCCCTCTTTTAAGAAGGAAAGAAGTATCCACACTTTGGTCTTCCTTATTCTTGAGTTTCTTGTGGTTTGTGGTTTGAACTTTTTATATTCCAATCTTCTGGGCTAATATCCACTTATCAGAGAATGCATATTGTGTGTGTTCTTTGTGATTGGGATACCTCACTCAGGATGATATTCTCCAGGTCCATCCATTTCCCCAAGAATTTCATAAATTCATTGTTTTTAATAGCTGAGTAATAGCTCCATTGTTTAGAAGTACCACAGCCATCCATTGGACTGAGTACAGGATCCCCAATGAAGGAGCTAGAGAAAGGACCCAAGGAGCTGAAGGGTTTGCAGCTCCTTAGGATGAACAACAATATGAACTAACTAGTACCCTCAGAGATCCCAGGGACTAAAACTCCAACCAAAGAGTACACATGGGGGTACTCATGGCTCCAGCAGCATATGTATAGCAGAGGATGGCCAAGTTGGTCATCAATGGGAGGAGAGGACCTTGGCTCTGTGAATGTTCTATGCCCCAGTGTAAGGGAATGCCAGGGCCAGTATGCAGGAGGGGGTGGTATGGTGAGCAGGGGAAGAGGGGAGGGAACAGGGGATTGTTTTAGTTTTTCTTTTTTTTTTTTTTTTTTTTTTTTTTTTTTATTTTATATCTTTTTTGGTTTTGGAGGAGAACCTGGTAAAGGAGATATTGTAAATAAAGAAAACATCTAATAAAAAAAAAGAGAGAAATACTTAAATTTCAATGCACCAAGATCTTTGGAGGAAGATTGTTAATATCTATATCAGATTTTCCTGGCTTTCCTACTTGCCTTCCTGCCCAGCACATGTATTAATTTCCAGACTTAGCTTAGCACAGGAATTGAATAATAGGTAACATGGACAGGTTTCTTGTCATAATGTAACCAGAAACTTTGTTGGGGCGGTGATCAAAGGTTTAGGTGATTAAAATGCAATATGTTAGGACATGCAATGGGTGTCCACAGACTAATATGGCCCTGATAAGTACAATTGATCCAGATACAAAATGGTATCAGAGATGACTTTTGAGGAGGTGACAGAAAGTTAACAAGCAGGCTTCATTTCCTTAGAGATCTACAAGCCTCTAGACAATCCCCAAATTCTATAAGAGGATTCTGATATTTCCTCTCATGTACTCAAATATGTTTCCTGTCTGGTAAAATAGAAGTTCACCCCATGGCTACCTGAAACTTAGTCTTCAATCACTGAAATAATGTTTTTGAGGAAAAAAGGAGAATGCTTCTGAAACCCATCCCATCTGTTACAGATTCTATGGTGTAAGATTTTAACACAAAACATACTTTCTCCTTTTCATATTCTTTAATGCCATTGCAAATACACTAGGAATGAGGACTGAGCAGAACTGTCTCCTTGTGATACAGAAATCTCATTATCTATTTGTTATATTTTCTTTCTATCTTGGTTTCCTAGTTGAATTTCATTTTAAAATTTTAAATTCAATCAGTGATACAGAGTCTATTGTGTATCAGGTGATGATTATCTGTGATACACACAGTAAAATGGGGGAAAATGCCATCTATTATATAACTAGGGGCCTTGAAATAGAAAGACATGGGCAAAGAGCCATAGCGAACATGGTACATTGTGCTAGACAGAACGCACCAAGAGTAGGTCTGTGCTCCAGAAAAAGTTTCATGTTTTACTTTCAAAGAAAGAATATGAAAAACAGACGTTTGTAAGCTGATACAACTGTTGAAGTAAGTTGCAGGCTATTACTCTATGATTTATAAGTGATTGGCCTCCTGTAACCAATGAAACTCTTGTGATGATCCTAGTCAGCATGGAAACAAGAGTGATGTCATTAACTAAGAGCTTTCAGCGTGTATGCCAGCATATAAGCAATAGGTATTTTAAGAAAGCCTCTCATGCTTCTAACTAAATTTGATTACAAAATTGCCCAGGCATCAATAATCTGTACACCCTTATTTTTTTCTTCAAGTGGGGTTGACTGAGATACAGCTTTTCTGGAGTCAGAGTGACATCATGAATTGAAGAGATGAAAAGACAAGTGTCTCCATGTTTGTACAAAGTAGTTACCAATGAACCTAACCATGTTGAAGGCTCAGGGTGTCCAGGAGGAAGGCGAGTGTTCATACTAAGATCCAACTAACTGTTAGACACACTAGTAGACAGGCATTTTTTACAGTATATCGTCTGTGTGATATAAGGTATCTGACATCCCAGGTTACTATACAATATGTCAAAACATGAAATATTTACTTACTATTGAAATAATCCTAATGGAACTATAAACTTTAGTTTGTATTGTATAGTGTATTGACTTAATTTATCTATTATAAGATAATAGAAAATTTAAAATCAGGGAGAGTGAAAGGATTGAAACCAGGCCACTTGGACATGAGGGGCAACTCTGAATCTTTCCTTTAAATTTTCTACAAAATGAAAGCTACTTAAAAAAATCAAATTTATTACATAAAAATGTTATACTATGTATTTCCTATTCATATAACAAAAAGCTTCACCTTTAGTCTCTGAGGTTCAAAGAAAGATCTAAAATTTTGTATTTTTGTTTTTAATTAACAAACCTAAATTAATTGAATGATTAAAATTTTTATATTATAAAAATGTTTCTTTGTTTGAAACTACGAGTTGAGATGCATATGTACCAGCATAAAAGGTAGCAGGCTGTGAATAGAGAACATTCAAGCGTGAGGTCACTCCATGAGCTAAGGCCTGTATGCAGACATGGGATCCCACTACTTGAAGATATTTTCCCAGGCTGAAGTTATTCAAAGGAAGAGACCTAAAATGTCAGTCCATGGTAATATATACTTGTTCTCTGATCTCCTACTCTCCCAAAATCAGCTTTCCTGGAGACACAAATCTTTTGCTGTGTCTTCTTCTTTATATTGAATTCATCTTACCATCTTGATTTTGGGGAAAAGGAGTTCTGAGAATTATCAGCACAGTAAAAAAGCAATTGTGCTGGAAGCCAAGAGAACCCCATTATGGAAATTCTATTCAAATGCAAACTTCGGAAGTTATATTTCTAATAGTCCTGAGAGGACTAATTAATAATCACAAGTGCTTTGAAGATGAAAAGTGTTAAATTAACATCAATATTTATTTATTAATAATCAGAGGAGGTGATGCTGCCATCTTGAAATTGCCTCTTTTACTATCAAGTGTTGAGTGCTATCCCATTTCACCTTCTTAATTGCCTTTACCAGCCATTAGTGCCCTGTGGCAATTCCATATTTGTGTTTTGTACCTATTTTAAAATGCTCTAAGGTCTATGTCCATGGATAGAAAACATGCTTCATTTGTTTGTAGTGATGCTGTTCATTACAATAATAGCCACATAATTTAGCTTAAGGTAAAATCATATTGTCCTTAACATTAAACCTGCAGTGGCCATTGCAGAGTAAGTCCTTAGTAACATGGTCTTGCATGAATCAATAAATAAAAATGAGTTCATCTTCCTGTCACTTGTATATAAAATATAACCATTACCTCATAGTTGTTGGGATCATTAAGTGGCCACCTTCTTG
This sequence comes from Mastomys coucha, assembly GCF_008632895.1. Lineage (NCBI taxonomy): Eukaryota > Metazoa > Chordata > Mammalia > Rodentia > Muridae > Mastomys > Mastomys coucha. The sequence continues at coordinate 23,542,428 of NW_022196895.1, read as the reverse complement.
TGGTTTATTGGAATCTATAAAAAATAAGTGGGCCCTTTCTCTTATTGTGTAAATGGTAGACTACAATCTTCACTGTCATCTATAGCCTTAATCTTTAAAAGTCCACATCCATGCCGTTGATTGTTCCATCTATGTTTGAAACATACCAGTGGAAATGAAAGATTTTGGTTGTTTATCATATATTTATTTATTAATTTTATATCCTAATAATCCAGCCCCACTCTTCTACAAATATTACCCCCTCGCAGCTCCACTGTCTTATTACTCCCTCCCCATCACCTCGAGGAAGGGGAAGGCTCCCCCTGGGTATCATCCTATCCTGGCACAACAAGCTTCTGCAGAACATGGTGCATCCTTTCCCACTGAAGCAAGGCAAAGCAGCCCAGTTAAGGGCATGCAATACATAGACAGGAGACAGTTGTTGGGTTACCTTCATGAAAACCAAACTACACATCGGCAATCAGCCTGCAAAGCTTCCACCCAAACTGTGGTCCTGCCTACAGGTTGGTCATGGACAAAGTTGGAGACTGAGGGAATAGTCAACCAATGAGTGGCCCAAATTGAGGCCTATATGTGGGCAAGAACAAGTCTCAGACACTATTAATGTCTATTATTATGCAGACAGGATACTAGCATAACTGTCCTATGAGAGGCTCCACCAAGCAGCTGGTGGAAACAGATGCAGAGACTCATAGCCAGACATTAGATGGAACTCTAGTAGTGTTGTGGAAGCATTGTGGGGAAGATTAAGGAACCCAAAGAGGATAGGGACAACACAGGATGAGCAACAAAGCCAACAAACCTGAACCCCTGGGGGCTCCCAGAGATTAAACCACCAACCAAAGAACTCACTAGGACAAGACCTAGCCACCCCAGCATAGATGTAGCAGAAGAAAGAGTTTTTAAAACACACTTCAGAAATAATAAAACTTTACAATTTCTAGGCAGGCAACAGTGCTGAGACCCAGATTCCAGGACTTCTTGGCTTTTATTTTCAACTTGGGTACCTTCCACCATCCACAGTTGAGTTTGGGCAGGTACTAGGGGCTAACTTGGTTACCTGAATGTATGCCAATAACTACTAACTTCAGGATACCATGACAAGGGTGTGAGACATGCCCTTAGGACTTCTCTGACATGCAAGTGTCTGTAGTTCAAGTGAACCGTCCTAGTATCATCCATCTTGAATTAGTTCATTGACATAGTCAGACTCCCAGAAAATTCACTTTGCAACTGCCTCTAATAAATGTTCCATGCTACAACAACAGCATGCATTTCTTAAATATACAAGGGACAGCATACAGTCTCTTCTTAAAATCAGCACAAATATTTAGTTTATTAGACACAGGGGCAAGAGGGAAAAAGTAGCCGGCAAAATAATAACAACATGGACAAGGGGGCAGTTAAGATTCACTTACAATTCCAGTTTAGTCCTTGCTAGTTGGGATTCAGATAAGAAAAAGAAAGGAAAGGAAAGGAAAGGAAAGGAAAGGAAAGGAAAGGAAAGGAAAGGAAAGGAAAGGAAAGGAAAGGAAAGGAAAGGAAAGGAAAGGCAACTGACCAATGATTCATAGAATCATTGAGAAAACACTGGAATGCAATATATCCTGTTTATTTTACAATAAAGTTGGAGTCACCTGAACCATTTGTCCATTAAACAAGGAGACAAGGAGATATTTAGCTCCTGACTCTCAAAGCTTTGAGTTGAGCTTTGTAGAATACTTACCTGGGTTGCATTTTAAGTTGTTAAATCAGGCTTGGTTATGAAGAGCCTAGAAAACAGGATTCTGCCTGAGATATTCAGCAAATGAAGGAGAAACTACCTTCCTTGTGGGATTAAAAACCTTTCTGTAAGGTTATACTGAATATTTTAACACATAATTAGTAACTCACAAATCTTCTTTGGACGGATTAAGAGCAAACTATCATAGTTCCTGAAAGTTTTACAAGGTGTTTTATATGTATGGAACACAATCCATACTTACACACACACACACACACACACACACACCACAGAAACAGACAGAGAGACAGAGAGAGAAGCAATTAGATCCTTTTCTACATTGGTAAATTCAGGGATTTGAATATACCCCTATGTGACATACATTACTTTTTTCTGAATTAGCATAATCTGTTACCTAGGATCGGGGAGCAAAAAGTTTATAGTATGAGGATATACCCACCAAAAAGTAGTGATTTTTTCTCATACTTGTATATTTTCTCTCATTAGTATACTAAAGGAAGGGAGCAATATCTCATAAAATTGCATATATCCTTATAAAGACATAGAAGAGATGATTGATCAACAGAAAACAGTAAATCAGCCTATGCCTAAAGCTTAGCACCATGGTCACAGGTGGATAAAACCAGAAATTGTTTCTGATTTGTAAGATACAATTTTGTATGAACAAAATTTACATTGAAGTCGAATCGTCATCTTTATTATGATGGTGTAACTAAACATTTTCCAATACTTCCCCTATTTAAAATAATGTCTCTGGTCATGGGCCTTCTCTTCCTTTGTGGGGCTATTGATGGTTGCCATCCCATGAACAGCACAATTTACTAACTCGCTTGTAAGTGCCCTTCAGAAAATTCCTGGCATGTCTACACTGTCTTCTCTTTCTATTGACATTTGGGGGCAACTTGCTTTCCTTGATTCATCAACCTCCTACCCTACAAATGGGGATTCAAAGAGGTGACCACACAGAGTCAAGTCCATCTGCGATTTCTTTCCTATGTCTTCATCCCTTTGACTAAGAACTGAATCTCTAAAACTAACTTCATAAAGAAAATAGTTTTTTGAGTTCTGTGGACAGTATCTTGGATACTCTGTATTTTTTTTTTTTACTAATATCCAATAATTAGTAAGTACATACCATGCAAGTCCTTTTGGGCCTACCTCACTCAGGATGATATTTTCTAGTTTCATCTGTTTATCGGCAAAACTCAGGATATCCTTGTTTTTAATAGCTGAGTAGTGTGCCATTGTGTAAATAAACCACATTTTCTGTATTCATTCTTCTATCGTGGGTCATATAGGTTGTTTCCAGCTTCTGTCTTTCACAAATAAGGTCTCTATGAACATAGTGGAACATGTGGCCCTGTAGCATGGTGGGGAATCTTTTGGGTATATTCCCAAGAGTGGTATAGCTAGGTCATTAGATATTTCTATTTCCAACTTCCTGAAGAACCTCCAGATTGATTTCCAGAGTAGTTTTAACAGTTTGCAATCCCACCAGAGATGGAGGAGTGTTCCTTTTTCTCCACATCTTCTCCAACATGTGTTGTCACCTAAGGCCATTTTGATTGGTGTAAGATGGAATCTCAGGGTCATTTTGATTTGCATTTCTCTGATCACAAACGACTTTGAACATTTCTTTAGGTGCTTGTCAGCTTGAGATTCTTCAGTTGTGAAATTACAGTTTAGTTCATTTTATGATTGGGTTGTTTGGTTTTTTGATGATTAACTTCTTGGGTTCTTTACATATTTTGGATAATAGCCCTCTATTGAATGTGGGGTTAGTGAAGATTTTTCCCTCTATCGAATGTGGGGTTAGTGAAGATTTTTTCCAAATCTGTAAGTTGCCAATTTGTCTTATCGACTATGTCCTTTGCCTTACAGCTTTGCAGTTCCATGAGGTCCCATTTATCAATTCTTGATCTTTTTTTTTTTTTTTTTTTTTTTT